>NW_010972920.1:318874-343055 GCF_000737465.1 Haliaeetus leucocephalus | reverse complement strand
AGGGCCAGCCCCGCCGCGGGGGGCAGCGGCGAGGAACCGGCCGGGGAGGGGAGATGGTGCGGGGGGGGGGGAGTCCCGCGGGCGTGGTGAAGCCCACCCGTGGGACGGCGGCCGGGGGAGCAAAAAACGTCCCCTGCCCTGCCCGGATTGTGCTTGGTGCGTGCGGAGTTTAAAAGCCCGCAAGAGCTGGCAGAACCCACGGCGACGTGCTAGCGATATGTTGTCCCACGCTCACGAGGAAGGCGCGTAGTTAAAAACAAAACCCGCCGCGGTATTAAGCTTTTCGTACTTGGGGAGGGCAGGCGGCCCCCCTCCTGCGTTCCTCCGCACCCCGACCTCCGCGGGATTTGGTACTCGACCTGTCCATTAGCTAGGTGTGCGTCAGATGCCCCACGGAGGAGATTTAGCCAGGCACCTCCTGGGCTCCTTCTTTTTTTTTTTTAAATCTTGGGGTTCTTTGCCAGGGGTGCTGAATGGTGAACGTGTTTTCTAAACCAGCAGCCGGCTAAAAGCCGTTGCAATCCGTGTGACGGCTGTGCGTGTGAGCCATTTTCTCTCTTGTTAGAAACCGGCGACAATAGACCCAAACTGTTGCTCTGGGACTGCGCACGTGGTAACCGCCAGAATGTACTGATTTACAATAGACTTTGCAAAACTAAATATAGAGCAGACATTTGGTTTGAAGCATAAGCTGGATCCTTCACAGTGAACATGAGGCACCGTAGAAAAGCGTCACTTTATGCTGCAAGAATATTATCTTTCAGATTTTTTCCATCTGTAGTTTCAGATTTTCACAGGAAGCTCAAACATGCTTAATAATCTTAAAATATTATCCGAAGGCTAAAAAGATGCGTGAATTTTCTGTGAAGAAAAATGCTAGTCATGTGACAAGCTGCATAAACCAAAATTGTCTCCTAAGTTAAAAATAAATGTCTAGCCTGTATTTCTTTTGTTTCCTTTCTGGAGGTTTCTCCATGAACGCTGTGTGAGAAGCAATTAAGCAGACTTGAAATAAAATTGGTTATTCTTTTTTTTCACCATTTGTGTGCCCGGTGCTTTATTTTAATAGCATCTACTTTGAGCGGCTTTAATTTACAGCGGACTGCATTCACCGCTACGATGCATGGAAGCTCCAGACGTGGGGCCCTCGAGCGCCAGAGACCTCGGGAGACTTCAGATTAGGACCAGACTCAGGATTCTGTCTCGGAACGTGTGAAGGTACATTTTACTAGCCAAGTAATGTGCTAGAGCTCTCAAAGGCCTGTCTCCCATCATAACATCAATCACAGGAGCAATGAGTCAATAAGGCTGTCCAACTGTGGAAAGATAAAACACAGTTCAGAGGTGCCCCGTGCCTTATGACAAAAAAACATGTTTCCTTCAGAATCTGACAGTTCTGGCTTGTGATGGAAGTGGTCAGAGGGTGAGCAATTTACCAAGACAAACCCCCCCCCAGAAATTACTGATTTCCCCCATCACCTGCCGAATAAATTATTCATGAGTCAGTGTGCACTTGTGACTGGCAGTAAGCTGTCATGGCCTTGTGGCTTTTATTAAATTAATGCTTTATGGGGCTCTATAGAGGAAATTACCTGGAACCCTACCGTTTGTTCCCAAGATGCTCTTTTTTTTTTTTAGCTTGTAGCAACTATCTCATTTCTTAGGTTGACCATGTTATTTACATTTCCCTTTGAATATTCAGTGCTCCCTTGTCTGTTTGTAATTTGGCGAGACCTCCTCATGCTGCTGGGCATCCTGCTGGCATTATATGGAGGTACGGGTGCTTCAGAAACCTCCCTGCAAGGAATGCTCCCGGCGTAGGCGTTGCAGGTTGCTGCAGCCTGATGCACAGGGAATACAGGTGAGAAGGGGGGCAATGGTCCTCTCAAGATTTACGCAGTAAGTATGTAAATTTCCCAGCAGTGCAGCTAGGGCTCCAGCCACCAAACCGCCACGCCATCTCTTAGAGCGGGTAGTCCTTTGTATCGGGAGGTAAAACGAAGTGCGTCTTTGATGCGGAGGGGTTACTGAAGAAAAGTTTAAAGGAGAAACACATCGTTTGTGTTTCTCTCTGGCAAGAACTGACATGTGGCTATTGGAAAAGCACAGCTTCCTGGAAGCTTCCATAACAGGATCTCTGTTTTACTGCGGATATGGAGGCTGGCATACTGCTCAGGAGAGTCCAGACAGCCTGAGCATCATTGATAGGTGAGAAAAATACACGGGAGGTGGGGGCTGATCTTTTTTATCCTCGTCGAGCCTCCATCTCTCAGTCAACATCTTTCTTGTTCATGCATGATAAAATACAAGCAGAATCCCGCGTCAGTCACGCCAGCGGTAAGCTGGCAAAGTTGATACCTTTAACATCCATCTTCTCCTTGTCACTTCTAACAGAGAGGTTTCCCATGCTGAATTGCTCGTTGGAACGACAGGACTTCATGCAGAATTATCAAGCATTTTCTTGTTAAATTGGGTCACAACGCAGTCCCACCGCTGTGAGATCAAACAAATTATTTCTGTTTTCCCTGCTGCAGACTTTTGAACAGCCTTAGTCTTTAAACAAGTACGATTTCTTATGGAAAGAACGTCTTCGGGATTGCAGAGTGCTGTCAGCATTCCCCGTGTGCAGTCATGTGTCATAGATTAAGCCCCAAACAAATTTAGTGTCGAGTACGTGCTGGTGTTACAATATATTTTTTTTCCTTTCTTTATCATTTCATTTTGCTCTCAGTGCAAATAGAACAGTCAAGGCAAAGTGGATCTGTCAGGAAGTTAGAATGGGAGGACTGAAAAGAGCTTTACAAAATGAAGTATGTGAAATAAATACACAAAATTACATGCAGTTAGAATTCAGTCCTAACTTAGACCATATCTGCACATCTTAGTCTACCAGTGATCGAAAGTTTCATCTGCACAAACACAACAGCATTGTTTTTAACCGAGACAATGACCTAACAAGGATCATGTGGCTCTCACAGGCTGTGGAGGTCAATCAGACACATCGACTGCTCCAAAAAGGATCTTAAGCCTCTTCCCTCTGCGAGAGGAGGTGGGAGCATCGTAGCCAGAGGCAGCCTGCCGGAGATCTTTCGTTTCATCCCATTTCCCGCCGACTTTGGATGGTTTCCTGTGGGCACGGTGCTCTGACCCGACACAGCCGTGTCAGAATGCCTTCTCCGTGCCGATCCAAATGCAAAGCCAAGCCTCAGTATGATGCAAGTTGGAAATTTCACAAAAGTCCATGGACCAACAGTGATTTATGTCAGCCAAAGATCTGGCTCATGAAGTCCTTAATGCCTTTGAGCTAGCAAGGCTAAAGGCTAAGTAAGCGGTATTTTACAGTCCCCGTGGATGCACAAAACACGGAAGATTAAGGACCGAGCAGCCTGCGCTTTGCCAAGGACCCAACAAAAGCAAAGGCTGATAATCCATTACATCTTGGAAACGTGGTGCAGTGCCGCCTCTCCCTCTCTCTGCAGAGGCGTGCGATACGGCAGAGCAGGCTTTCCAAGGGTTTCCAAAACAAGCTGCGCTTCAGCTTTCAGAGCTGCGCAAGTCAGCCCCGAGCCCTAGGATCGCTTGCCTCGCCTGGGAGTACGTGTCATGTTATCCAGCTGTTGGAAATTTTACTTCCAGCGCATGTGACCGACCGACTGTGTCTGGAACGAGCTACCCCTGCAAGTTGGGGATCCGTGGCAGCCAGGGTTCACTCTTTCCTCATTTCCAAGTGCATGAATTCCTCTTTTAGCCTGTGGTTTCTGCTGAAGTAGCAGATAAATCACGCCTGTTTTGCTGGAATGGTCGGATGAGAGGGAGATGATAGGCACGGAGGAGGTACCGGGCAGCAGCTTGTGGCTATTTACACGTTTGGCTCCGTTCTCACAAGGACCCGGGGGCCTCCTTTCCCAGTTCTCAGAACTCATTAAACGATGCTTGCGTCTTTCCCCTCCTCCTCCACCACCACATCGTTGAGCAAAACTTGGACCGCAGTGCCCAGCCCCAGTGGGACGGGCTTTTTTTCACCATGTGCACACCAACAGAGGAAGCGCAGCGCAGGGAAGCGTGACTGCCCTGACGACTGCCTGTGTACAAACCCGCAGAAAAACAGACTCGTGGAGCTGAGCGGAGAACTGCTGCAAGGCGCTCCTTAAATTGCACCCTCGTGCTGCTCCCTCCGGTGCCTGTGGAGGTACTTGCTTGTATCCAAGGAGCTGGATGGGGTGTCAGTAGCTTGCCAGCGCAGAGAAAAAGGCCACGTCGCAGCAGCAGGAGGGGACTCCTCGTGGTCTTGCCTGTATCAAGGGACCGAGGCCGGCTGCAGACCTCGGCCCCAACACCGGGCGACTCTCCTGCGGGCTCTGGGTATTGGTCCCACATCTGGAGTAGCAGCAGCTTCCCCTTGCTCACTGTCCATGGGTCTCGAGCGGAGCTCACTCACACGAGGACCTCCTTTACGCTGGGCGACTGGGACGGCAGGGAAAACAGAGGAACCGGGGAGAAACCCTGCTTGGGTGCGCTCGGTACATATAAGGCTGACAGCGTTTGGAGAGGCCATGTAAAAGAAGCATCTCCCAAAACATGGGAGTATCTATAACTTCTCAAATTGCCTAGTGACAATTGGTCCCTTTCAGTCTTTTCCTACCACTCGGACATGGTAAGCGTTTTGTCTCATGTCTGTCCACTGTTCCATCTGGGGAGAGGAAGGTGGGCCTGGCCCTATTTGTCCCACGGACACGTAACCCAGACAGACCTCCACACCGCAGGAAGAGACTGCAGCGATGAGCCCGTGCTCCTGCCATTGTAGGACCCTCGAGTCACGCAGGTCCTGGCTTTGGGCGACTAATCACTCAAGCAAACGCGCTCGTGCTTTATATCAGCACCTGTCTCATAGCTGCACAGCGTTTCTCAACTTTGGGACGTGGCCAGCTCAAACCTGGCAGATTACAATACCCGTCATAAGATGTGAGACTATGCTGTATTTATGTGCTTGGACAAAGGAACCGAGAACTACAAGTCAGGTGGTGGTTTTTTTGGTTTTGGGGTTTCTCACCTGATACTGAGGAGTCATATTTTGGCCAGGACACATTCACAAGGCAGAAAAAGAGTTTGTACTTCCTCCGAGGATCCTTTTCTTCTGCATGTATGCAGCAAATACGGATACTGAAAGGAAGGTGTTAGCTGTTCTAGAGCAAGGAAAGCCATTTAAAACAGAACTCTTAAATACAGCTTAAAAATGACCCAGCAATAGAAGCAGAAGTTTTCACGTGGAAGGTCGATGCGCAGATGAACGTAAGTTTACTGCCAAGATTTACTGCAGAGAAAGTAGTAAACAGTACAGTTCACAACACATATGGGATTATACAGCTCCTTTCTTTTTCTTCAGCGCTCGCAGATGATTTCCCCACATGTTGTCCCTTAAGATCCACCCACTCCCACGTTCTTTTTGGCCCAGACTGGTTGGGAAGACCTTATGCAAACTGCGTTTGTGCCAAACCGAACTCAGCATATTTCAGAAGTAAGTAGTTGGAGTGAAAAGTCGACCTGTGACTTCCATGTAACCTGGCTGTAAGCCTGGCCATGCCCTTGGATACTTGTTAATGCTGCATCAGAAGGATGGTGCTGGGCGGTGGGAAATACTTCATTGCTGTGGTGAGGTGACCTCAGCGGGAGGAGAAAGGACCTTGGGGCTTAACCAAAGTCAAGGAGTGGGTCACCAACCGTATGGGCTGCCTTTTCTATAGACTACAAAGGGTCAGGCGGTCTTTGTTGCTCGTTAAATTCAACTCTGGTCCAGGATACCTGTGTACAACAACTGTGAGATGGACTGCTTTCTACAGGATACTCAGTGACTGCTGAAATTTTCTCTGGGAAAAATTAAACACGTGCACGCGCGTGTGTGGGCACGCGGGCACGGCTGCAGTTCTGATTACTTAAGTATACTTTCTGATTAATGTCCCGATTTGTCACTGTGCCGTGCGCTACGAGAGCAGAGTGAAACGGGAGAGCTGAAGGCATCCCGGTCCGTTTCACAGCTCCGGCGATGCCTGCTGTGAGTACAGCATGCCGCCTGCCTGCTCCGAAGCAGTGGCTGCCGGCAACGTGGTGGCAGGCACCAGCCAGCACTTTGAGACATGCTGAGACGTATGAACCGAAGGACAGGGGTGATGCTGATGTGAACCCTTGAGCCGTTCCAGCTTAAAACAGAATTTGACTCAAGGCAGCTCACTGGAAAATATTTTTCTTCTCCCATCACAGGATATAAACAACAGGTGGAAGTCTCATGCTTTGTAAAAGGAAAGAGAAACCAGAGTGACACCAGGAGTTATACAATATGCAGTAGTTATTCAGGAGCTGCCTCCTGGAGGATTAGTGATACAAATCCTTTTTCCCCTTTGCAGATGTAGCCTCGTGGTCTGCGCTCATTCGGTAAATTAGTGTATAAATGAATAAATAAAAAGGATAGCGTTAAGTAACACAGGAACTCTCATGTTAGTGTGGTGTTGCATGTATCATCCAGATGGAAGGGACCTGTCTAGACAAATCTGGGCATTATGCAAGCTCAGAATTCCTGAATAACCGTTCCTTTCCAACACCATTAAACAGTTTGCAGTACTCACTGAAAATACACACACAAACACAGGAAACAAAAAAAAAAACCACCCTCTCCACTCTGAAAACTAGGAAACCTAAATATTAGCAATATGTTGGATGAGAGAAGCTATAAATGTGAGAATACCGAGTGATGTCACTAATATGTGCACATTGGACCATTAGTTGCCCAGACAAGCCAGGGATAATAAGTGGTACTCATTCCTGGTCTCGGCAAAGGTGGAGAAGGCTCCGTTATTTTTTGGCGGGATTGTCTGCTGGCTGATTCCCTGCACGGTACACAGAGCTGTTTGTTTCTACTGTGCTCATATGAGCAGCAGGAATGAAAATAAAGAAGGAAAGGTTGGCTGTCCTCGTGCAAACCATCACAGAATAAAAATAAGTCCATCCTGGCCCGGGAGAGAAAAAAAAAACACGATAGAAAACATTGAACTCCCGCTCTGCCCCGGGAGCCGCTGCTGGCTCAGAGCATCACTGAGGAAAACTTAGGCTGGGATTTTAGCACAACTCTAGAGTTGCAGTGACCCTTTTTGGTCTTCTCAGGAAACAACGGCCCAGCTAGTGGAGATGGAGGAATGAAGTAGGCAGGAACTCTCCCTGAAGAACAGTGCATCCCATAAAAAGGACAACACATTTTTGAGCAGTGGGTGAAGGAAAAAAGAAAAGGCATAAGCAGGTACGAAACAGGCAGCCTACAGGCAGCCAGTTTGCGACCATTTTATCGTTGCTTCTGGGGGAAAAGGAGCAAACCCCTCCTAGGGTGCATCCATGCAGAAATGTAACTTTTGTTCTCTTTGGGGTTATACTGGTTGAAAAGTGAGTAATGTTTGTCTATCATCTCGCCTGACCTCTTTGGGGCTGGAAAGGAGAAAGAGACCATTACGCTGTGAAGTCAGTTTTGTGTTCCTAGGCCTAGGAGAGAAATAGAATAGAACAATTGGGAGGATAAATGGTAAAACAAGCGCTTATACCGCTGGTTGGGGGAAACTGTATAAATATTTATCCGAAGACAGCTTTGCAGGGCCAGCGAGCTGCAGCAGGTCTCCCCCTGACAGCATGCATGAGCCACTGCTGGATCAACAGCCTGAAAAGCAGATGTGCCAATTTCCTGTATTTGATGATGATGGGTCCTAATTACGCCAGATCTGTGGCAATGTCCTTTCTTATGTATGACTCTTAATTTTGTTTCATGAAGTCATCTGTGCAACGTTCTTCCGGCATGCAATCGTCGTCGAGCGACAGTCACAAAGAACTTTGAGCTCAGCGACAGCAGCAGGCGCAGCGCCCGAAACCTGCGAGCCTTGTTTGCGCCGAGGGGGAGGTGCGGGCACCTCCAAACGGCGTGCAGACCACACACAGCTCCCATTCGCCATCGGCATCATAGGCATAGCAGGGTGTGAAGTACATTCCCGTACGAGCCGTATACACTGCCAAAATCCCCTGTGTCTCCTTAAAAATACGGTTCACCAGAGTGTAAGCTTTCGCCAGACCTATAGCCAGGGATACATTGCACTCAGAGCCGGTTACCTACAGCTCCGTGTTGGAATACGGCACGCCGAAACACCTCGCCCATGCTTTGACTAAACATAACTCATTTACTGTCCAACAAAAAGCCCACTGGGATTTGAGTCTGTTCCTTGGCTTGCTTTACCTCTTCTAGGTTATCGTGTCTACTGACAAGGGGAGGCATCTGCAGGGGGGTCAAGTCAGCAGGGAAGTGGGAGCTTGGCAGAGGCTAACACTTAGAGAGGCTGTTAGTTTTGCGGGGGGGAGAGATTTCCCGGTGGCATTGTTGCTGGTGCTGTTTTCAACAACTTTTCATGGTTCCCTTGTCTTTTGTGGAAGGCGGTCTCATTCCTTTCCATGTTTTTTGCCAGTTTAGTTGGATTTTTTTCTTTCTCCTTCTTTCCTCTTTTTTTTCCATCCATAATTTGAGGGGTTCCCCACTTTTGGAGACTGCCAACGGAGCATTTATTTATCTTATTTATTTAGATAGGGGCTTTTATAAGTTTGGCAGAGGCTTTTGGTGTGGGTTGGGGATTTTTTTGCAGCTGTTTTCTTGTGTGACGTTTTGAGGAAACATCTTGGGGTTTTGGCTTTTTTTTTAGTTTTCTCTTCCCTTCCTACCCACAGCAGCACTCTGTAGGATTTGGTCATTTGTCTTTTCACACAGGTTCTGCTTTCCGTAGGTCAGGATCGCTACCCTGGGTTGCTTCTGCGGCCAGCTGCAGCCAACAGCAGCTGTTTGGTGTTTCCCTGATTGTGGGTCTGTGATTATAAAGGCTGGAGGTGGAGGGCTTTTTCTTTTTTGTTGGGTATCACCTGGAGTGGGTTTTGTTGCGGGTGAGGAGGAGTCATGTTGCTGGAGCTCAGCACAGGTAGAATGGGGAGCTCTGCAGAGCAGGGAGAGGTAGAAATGCTGCTTCCAGAATGTCAGGGCTGTGCAGTTGTGTTGTATGGGGGCTTGGTGGCCAGCTGGCATCAGGCTGTCCCTGCACCCAGGCTAGAAAGTGCTTCCAGCCGGTGCCGGCCCAGCATCGGCTATGGTCTAGCCAGCGGCAGCCCAGTGGAGGAAAGAGCTGGAGGAGGAGGGGTTGGAGCTGCATAGCACCAGGAGGGGCAGAGGAGGAGATGCCAGACCTTTTGTGGAGGTTTTGTAGAGACCTGCCTGTAGGTAAGAGCCAGGGAACATAGGAGAAGGGATGGCTGGAGGTGGTGTTGCCGTGAGAGGTGGATGGAGGCTCCAATGTGGGGCAGGTTGGCTGCTTGTGCAACCTGGGAGCCGGGGAAGGGCTAGCTCCTTCTCTGCTTTCTGGTTTTAATGTCCATGACCCTGATAGCCAGGGAGGGAAGAAGCACTGCGGAGTGAGGCTCTGGGTGCTGAGCACGCAGGGCAGGGCGATATCTGCTGGAGAGTCCTCAGGAGGAGTAAAACAGCTCGGATCCTCGCCTTAAAGCTTATAAGCAGATCCCTGTGGCATGGCAAGTGTGGGAGAAGCAGAGCCTCCACAGGTCCCTGCTGGTTCAGGATGCCCCGTGGGCACCTGAGAGGTGGAGGGTGTGCTGCAGGGGATGGATACGGGTCCTCCAGGAGAGGGATGGGGAGGAAGGGGAGAGGGGTTGCTCTCCACACGTGGGAGCAGCTGGGACATGTGGAGTTACTTTGGGGACTGGGTGACCGGCTGGCTGCGTGCCTGAAGTTGGGATGGGAGGGCAGTAGGATATAGGGAAGTCTCGCCACCACGACGCCAGCTGAGCACTGGGGCAGGGCAATCCAGAGAGGTGCAATCTGCACCCTCGAAGAGTTTCAAGGCCTGACTAGTCAAAGCCCTGAGCTTTAGTCTGGTCTTGGTGTTCACCATGCTTTGAGCAGCAGGCATGTCTGTCTGAGGTACTTTTCAACCTGATTGGGGGATTTTTCTTTTTTGGCTTAAACATACGATGTGCTTTGGACATGCAGATTTTTAACTTGGTTGCGGTACTGTTTTCTGCTGCCTTGCCTAATTTCGGGTTGCTGAAAACTTCTCAATCAAAATGCAAACTCCAGTCAAACCTTATAGAGGATGTGCTTGGTGAAAACCCAAATCTACAAAGTTGCCTGGGGTTTCTACCAGAGTCAGTTGTCTTGTTCTGTCTGCTGTCAGAGACTGCTGGGCAGGGAGAGTGCTTGTGGGAGGGTTTGCCAGCTGAGTCACAGCCATGCCAGGTTATTTACCAGCCAAGCCATGCTGGTAGCTCGGGTGTATGTCAGTTGTACTTGCCCTATTTGTGTGAGTACTTCCCCCAGTTGCCTTGATGTTACGCATTTTTTTGTGCATTGGTGTGACTGTACTGGCCTTGAGACAGGAGTGAGATAGTTGTGATCTACCTTAACTGACTGGTATTTAAATTTGCATGAGTCAAGACTACCCTTTCCTCAATTTCTCAGAAGAGCTGAAAAGAAGTTTAACTTGTACCATGCAGCGAGCAGTACTCCTGTCCTATCTTCTGTAATTCAAGATGATATCCTATTTTTTCCTGTGTTTGGGCACTTATGACAGAGAGAGGTGGAACAGTGTTGTCTGGGATTGTAGATTTCATTTCAAGCAGTGGTGTTGGCAGAGCAGTGAATGCAATTATCTACTGCGGAAAGGAAGGTTAGTGTCTCTTCTCCCAGAGATGAGCAGATGAAGCAGCTTTATAAGGGCTTCATGTTTTCAGTGCTGTGCTGGCTTTGGCTGGGATAGAGTTGATTTCCTTCATAGCAGCTAGTATGAGGCTATGTTTTGGATTTGTGCTGAAAATGGTGTTAGTAACGCAGGGATGTTTTCCTTAGTGCTGAGCAGTGCTTACACAGGGTCAAGGCCTTTTCTGCTTCTCGCACCACCCAGCCAGTGAGTAGGCAGGGGGTGCATGTGAAATTGGGAGGGGACACGGGTGGGACAGCTGACCCCAGCTGACCAAAGGGATATTCCAGACCATATGATGTCATGCTCAGCATATAAAGCTGGGGGAAGGAGAAGGAGGCGGGGGGATGTTTGGAGTGATGGTGTTTTGTCTTCCCAAGTAATGCTTATGTGTGATGGAGCCCTGCTTTCCTGGAGCATGGCTGAACATCTGCCTGCCGATGGGAAGTGGTGAATGAATTCCTTGCCTTGCTTTGCTTGCGCACAAGGCTTTTGCTTCACCTATTAAACTCTCTTTATGTCAGCCCATAAGTTTTCTCACTTTTACCCTCTGATTCTCTCCCCTGTCCCATGGTGAGGGAGGTGAGTGAGCAGCTCTGTGGTGCTTCTTTGCTGGCTGGGGTTAAACCACGGCAAGTGCCTTGGAAATCATAACTCTGTTAACGAAGGTTAGCGCTGAATGTACCTTTGCAGATCAACTTATTGGGATATAGAAGGTGACACACTTAGCAATGGTTTTGGGGAACACATTCACTTGCTATGCCATAATAGTCACAGGAAATGAGCAAGGAGATTAAACTGCTATCCTGATGTGGCAGTATTTTAGTACTAATGCTGAATTCTTGTGGTCTCTTGGCTGAAGAAAAGCATTGTAAAGTAAAGGTCTTGTTCAGCAAAGCTAAACAAGAAGCAAAATAGCTCATGGTACCAAGGGTGGCCCTCTCAGCATGGCTCTCCAGGGTTTTTGGAAAAGTAAGGCTGACCTTGTGGCTAAGGCTCAAAAGCTGATTGCAGAGGAAGACTTGCTTGTGTGAAACCCGCTACTGTTTCCTGTAAGATATCCAGCAGGTATCCCATCACTTGATTTTCAGCTTTCCATCTGTGAGATGGTGACTTGTTTTCTGCTATTCCTTTGCTGCCTGGGATATTTAGAAAATGGCACCCAATGAGGCCTGATGTCTCTAGGCTTTTCTGTAGGGCTAGGGGACGGTTGTTGTTACATGTATATTTTCTTGGTGATATCCTGCACACAATTCCTGTGTGGATTTGTGTCTTCTGCAGAACTCCTGCTGTGATGGCTCTGCAGCATCTCAGCACAAGTGTCTCTTCTTGTGCAGGCTGCAGTGGGCACCGGCCCAACTCTCCCTCTGACAGCAGAGAAAGCTGGCATGCTTGCAGTCAGCCAGTGCAAGCGGAGGCTTGGGCTTATTGTGCCTATCTGCGTATTTCCCCTGGCTAGTTTGAAAAGTGGTCCTCAGTTTCTGCGTGTAAGCGGCTTTTTCTCTACCTTTACAAGACCATCATAACACAGATAGTTGTAGTGAAGCACATTCAGTGTGGGAGGTGCTTCAGTCCCAGCTGAGGACGTGCAAACAAGATGTGGTTTTATTCACTAACTCATTTCCTGAGTCGGAGACGGTGATGAGTCAGTGGCAACTCAGGGACACCTCACTTGGATGTGAGCAAAGATGCCCTGTGGCACAGACAAGCTATGGTGCATGTGCCCCTTGGCAGTTCCCTGCCAGTACTGTGCGGTCCCATCTGCCTCTGCTCAGTAGCATTTACTTGTTTTGGAACCAGCTGCACTTCAGGGAGCGAGTCAGAGTTGTCATGGGCTTGGAAAGGTACTTGTTGCACACAAAGCAAAAAAAAGTGGGAGTTGCTGTCAGCTAGGGCAAGAGCAGGCAGAGGTTTCGGTTGAACAGGGTTTGTTTTGGACCAGTCTACTGCTCCGCAATTAGAGTTGTCCCCTTGCTTTTTTTACATTGTGCCCTTAGAAATACAGTTTGCATGGGAACTCATTACCAGTTAGATGTGTGCCAGCAATGTTTGTCCCTGCCAGGAACGCATGGCATTCTCTGCATGTATTTTCAGCATCTTCCTTGTTATCTGCGTAGTACTCAACCACTTGCTAAGGCTGAAACTGTGTTAAAAGGTGGTCGGTTCTCCAGAGTTCAGCTAGGGGAGGTGAATCACCTGCACGCCTCTGTATGCAGAGGGGACTGAAGTGTGGCTTACGGCATCATTTTGTTGACCTTGACTTGTCCTAGATGGTAAACATCCACAGTGAGTTAGTCTTTTTGGGTGATGGAGAAGGTGGAGAGACAGTTCACCTGGATGGGTTGAATTGCTTCTACAAACTATAGTGTCTAGGATGGAGAGCTTGTGTTCAGACACCAGCAAAGAAGATGTCTTTGTTCAGTGGGATGACTGCCATTGGTCCCGACAGCCACAGATTCAGACTTTGTGACTGACCGTCGCAGCATTCTTGTCTGTGAAGCCACTCCACTGCAGTGTCTAGGGGCACAGCGATGGCAATAGTTATTACCGTGTTTACTGTGCACAGCACTTTTCATCCCAGTAGATTTGAACTTGCTTTGCAGATGGTAAGTGGAAGGCTGGCCATAGACAGGAGTTGCAAGGAAAGCACGGCTACTCTGAGCTTGAAACGTGGCAACTGCTTATCAACTCTGCCTGTCTTTATCAGCAGGAAGTAAGCAATAACCCCCATAAATCACAACCTATAAATCAAACCCTACCGATAGCTACTCTGATGAGCCATGTCACAGCAACCTCGATGAATGGCAGTGAAAGACACAGCTGAGTCATCAGCAGGGAGTCATCACCTTGCTGTCTACCTCATGAAAAATTATTTGTATGCCCTGTCAAAAAATCAGCCTTCTTCCATCCTTGTTCTCCTGCGATGGTACTGGCTGAGCACACAGTACCCCTTTTTCCAGATCGGACAAGTGATGGTAATGCGATATGGGACTCTGGATGTGCATGTCAGGAGCAAGTTCTAGTGAGGAAGGTGAGTGGGGCTGCTGTTGTACTACAGGTGGTGTCATGAATTAACAGAACCACAGACCTGAAATCCAAGTCATGTAGAGATTGCCAGCCAGGGTAGACATACATTTGCAGGGCCCTGTGATCAGAGCTGTGAAAGGAGTTCCTTATAGCCAAGGTAGCAAACCTTGCTTGTTAATATTAACTTTTGGAATTTTACTAATACCAAAGTCTCCCAGTGTGGTCGTTAGGGAAAAAAGAGTGCGTGTGTAGGTGTGGAGCACAATGCTGGATCCTGGCAGCACAAGGGAGCTGAGTCAGTACAGCATCCCAAGTACTTAGGTTAATGGCCCAAACTAGGCTTCATTTTTAACTTGAAATCAATGTAAAAAATGGTGGTAAGTTTCTCTGCAGTCTTGTCTTTTGCTTTGTTTCACTGTCTGACCAGATTACAGAAATGCATGCCATCTCTTTGCTGCTGTGTGTCAAAAGAAAGCCCCCCATCTTTACGCAAAGATTTTCAGTGTGTGAAGCAGGCAGGCTCAAATCTCCCTCTGCCTGTCGTTATTAAAGTTTCTGGGTATCCTTGAATAAGATGTGTTTTTAAAAAAAAAAAGTCTCACCTTTTGTGCTGTGGGAATTGAGAGCATTCAGCATCTTGTAGGAAGTGTTTCACGTCTTGCAGGATGAAACGCTTAGTTACTGAATGTAGCTCATCAATGCAGAATGCTGTGATATAATTTAGAAGCTCATTAGAGATCATAATCATAGAGACAGATGTTGGTGAGAAGCAGGAACCAACAAAAAGAAAAATGGGGAGCTATTTGTCACAAGGGTGTTAGTTACCAAAAGATTTGGGGACAAATTTTTCTGAAATATCTCATGATTTTGATTATGACTTGGAAGTTTCTATCTAGGTTTCCTGGAACATAAAGCACTTGGAAAATAAGACTGAAGCACTCAAATACTGGAAGGACTTTTCAATAAATTACTCTTGCTTTTAACAGGCATAACTTCCAATCATGTCTACTAAAACATGTTAAAGTTGGGCATGCCTTTGTTTTAAACGAGCTATTCATAACATGGTAACTTGTGAGTTGGATGCACCAGGGATGGCACCTTTGCTGCAAGGTGGGAGAGCTGTGCCCTGTGTGAAGGAGAAATTGGAGCAACGTGATTGCGCACTTAGCTATTAATGACTGCCGAAATGATGTTATCTGGCCTGTTCCTGGAGTAAGTGTGAAATCATTAGAAGACAGATTTGGAGACGTACACTCTTGCTTTGTGTTACCCGCTTCCTTTTGGTTGCGTCATCAAGATTGAGACAGATCTCACAGAAACACATCTTTGCATGTGCAGAATTTGGCTCTTGGTTGGTTACCAAGCCTCTCCCTCAAGCAGCAGATAATGACTGTGTTGGGGGCGGGCGGGTGTATCTACAAGTGGCATATGTCACGCACAGTTTGAGGGAGAAGGCAGAGCAGCAGTACTGTAGTGTGAACAGCCATATGGAGGTCTCAGAACCAGCGTGAAGGCCTTCAGTCCATTGTAATGCCATGCGCAGTGGAGGCTGTGACTGAGCAAACAGAGTCAACACATTAGCTTTTCACCAGAAATCTAACTCTCCTGCCAACTGACCTCAGAGAGTTTCTTGGAAATGGCCGCTCAAGTGACCTGGTTTTGCTCAGGCTGTTTGAGCATCCTTCGAAGGCTGGTCCCACCATGTCCTTGCACATGGGGAACCTCAGCACCCTACTCAGCTCTGCCAGCTGCTGATGCTTGGTTTGGGCGTGGCCTCTGATGGACATCCAACTAGTCCTGCATGTGAAATGTGTCTTGGATTTCCAAGCCAAGACAAGAGGCTCGTGTGTCAGTGGCTGCCCAAGGATGCAGCAGTTTTCTGTAGGAAGGCTTTTGGGGCAACAGAGCCGGGAGTGCTTTGGCTGTCAGCAGGGGTGTGAGCCCCCATCTTTGTTGCTCTTGGGTGCTCTCTCTGTGCCAGGCAGTTTAGGAGTGCAGATTGTAAAATGACCTGGGGCTGTTGGCCAGCCTTGGCAAGTATAGCTGTAGGGTTTCAGTAATGGAAGTAGGTTAACAAAATTGTTACTAGACTGTCCTGGCATGTGGGCTCGCTGGGATGTGAAGTCACCTGATGAAAACATTGTCCAATAACAAAAATTTCCTAGCACAAAATGAGCTTTCTGTTGCTGCAGTGCTGTTCTTCTGAGGTTTTCCATCTGCTTTACAAACAATATCTGACTGAGCCTAGCAACGCTTCTGTGAGAACAGCATCTCTAGTGACAGTTTCCAGCTGTCTAGCAGACAAGAGCACCCAGGTGCCATGGTAAACCAGGGAGTGAATAATAACCATTCCCATTGCACGGAGGGAGGGATGCTGTTGCAAGATGGAAAGGGACCACCTAGCTGGAGTGTTTCACAGCTGAAGGTCCCTGTGTAGGCACTAAAGACGTGAGCAGCGAGTTTGATATAAGATCATATAAACAAATACAAGAGAGTGAATCCAAATAGTTCAGTTAACTTCACCTTTGGAAATGTGGGCTAGGCAATTTTGGCTGGTTGCTCGTAATGACTTTTAAGGTTCTCTGTTTTGACAAGTTAGTACAGACTCCCAAACAGGATAGTCCACCAGGACTGGGCTCGGGGCTCAGTGTGGCCATTTCCAGGTCTGCAACTTGGCGCCAGCTGTCTGGGCTTTCTGTGGCCCTGCCTTGCCCTTCTGGGAGGGCAGGAGGGCTTGCAGTGTGCCATGGGGTGCTGAGTGCAGTAGAGCCTCGAGCTGATACTGTGGCACAGATGATCTCCATAAACTGTGATGACATTAATCTAATGTATGCGTTCTCCTACAAATGTGAATACCAACAAATACAAATTCTATGCAAATAAGGCTTGCACGCAGTATGTGCAAATGGTTGAACATCTGAGGACTCAAATATTATATCGGAAGTTTTTCACATACATGCCTGTTCCAAAATTTGTTGTTACAGAGCCCTTCTGTGTTCCCATGGGAACTCTCAGGTGAGGGAGAGAGATGTGCCAGCTGCTCCCCTTCAGCTAAAAGGAGCACCTGAAGCAGGAACCACCTCCCCTGTGCTGGATTCCTCCTCCTCTTTCCCCAAGCCTGCAGCTCCTGCAGAAGTCTGGCTGCTCTGAAGGACTTGCACCAGCCTCTGCGGCACCCCTCGGTGGGGAGAAAGGTGGATGTTAAGCATTCCTCGGAAAAGGAAGCGGTACCCTCTGCCAACTGGCAAAGAGCAAGTGCTGGCACTAGCTGCAGAAGAGAAATTATTCATTCATTCTGCAGGAGTCCATATTGGGAATCCCTCTCCCAGTCCTTACAGGGCTCGCCCAGCTGTGCTCGCTGCAGCCCAGGTGCCTAAAGGGGTTTGGGTGTGTAAAAGCCCCAGACTCGCTGGGAAGCTTGTTCTGACAGTGCCTCTGTGAGGTAAGAAATCTCTGCCTCTCGTTACAAAAGGGAGAAGGAAGCGGAGGACAGCTGAGTGGCTTGCCCGAGACAGCAGGAAGGAAGGGAGGGAGTGAATTCAGTTCCCCTGAGCTCCCATCCAATGCTGTGGGCTATTTGATCTGTAACAGGAAAAGAAAAAGGTAGAAACAAGTGTGAAGCTTGCAAGAACCTTAAGTGTAAAAACAGGATGCAGTGTCCATTTTTACTTTTTTTTTTTAGCTGCTGGTGAAAGCTCAGGGGTCTAAGAGGGTTTCAAAATTGAGCTAGATCTTGTAAAACAGAAGTATGCTTGACATGGCATGGTTCATAGGAATGTCCTAGGAATAGGAGGGGGAAAAAAAACAGTAGTTCACATACAGGCAGCCAGAGGCAATGCTCCAGATGGAGGGACCGGGAGCATAGAGATGAGGACCTCGATGAAAATTGTTGGTGTAAGAGTTGCAAGGATGTGTTTTTGTGAATACAGGACTGTTCAGATAGCTTTTTCCTTTTTAAGGTGCTGCTGCTGTGCAATCAAGGATGGTGACTTAGGAGAGGGAGCAAGTCTGTTGAGGGGGTTATGTCCCATATAAGGACTCTTCTCCCTTAAAAACAGGCCAGCATTTGTGGTGGTGGTATGAGGACTGCAGATGTGAGGTCTGAATGGCACTCTGGAGGTGTCTGTCTTGATCTCGGCTGTGGGCTGCTCATGTAGCTCAAGAAATAGCGTGCCTGGGGAGAAAGGGAGTACCTGCCATCTTCTTTATTAGCAGTGTTCTGGGTTTTCTCTGCTGATCTTGGGCTTGCAGGTGTGGTAAAGCGAACAGTTCAGATGTGCCAGCAACTACATGATACACCTTCCAGATTTCCCCTCACTCTCCTCTCTGTGCCCTCAACTGTTCAGACGGTTTCAAGTGAAGAAGCTTTCTGCTGACTTTTGTGCTTAAAGAGAAAAACAGTCTGATAGGCAGCAGCAAGCTCTGTGGGATGAGATCACATTTAATATAAGGAAGCAACTATTACAAGCACAGCCCCCCTCAATGAAAAATAAACCCTTTGCCAGCAGGTTAAGAGTTAGGGCCAGCAACCTATGGTATGTTGATAAATCTTCATTCTTAGCCCATTAAATCACCAGCCTGCTCATTCAAGAGGGATTCACAAGAGGTAATACAAGACTGACCTTTGCTCTGCCATAAATGCCAGTGTATGTGAACTAGTTCAATCAACACGCTCTTTTTTTGGCTCCCTTCCCTTTGTGGAGTTTGTCTTACCATGCGGCTGTGTGATTAGTGCGATGTCTTATCAGGTGGCGGCACGGTGCGAGCCACTTGGCTTTTCTTGTTACCTCCTTTTGTGCAGCAGCTTGGCATGCCCTCGGATTGCAGCATAGCCCCTTTCGCTTTTTCAGATGGTTTTCTCAGGGTTGTCCGTAGCTTTAGTTTTTAGACTGTGTTGGAGTGTTGGTTTTTTCCTCTCCTTGTAGACTTCTTATGTTTCAAAATATTCTGTGATTGCTGATTTTTACTGCAGTAAGGGAAGAACGTGGCTTTTTCGATAGCCAGATTGTATGTTTGTTTGTTCTTTTATTTTTGGCTTCTTAGGAGCTTTTTGCCACTTCTCACTTTCTAATTGTCTCTTTTTCTAATCCAGGCATTTCTTATGCTCAAAGCCAAAACTTCTTATGGCAACTTTTTGTCACCTGCTTGTTAGAACAGAATAGAAAAAAAAAACAGGTTCTGGCTTAAGGATCTGTGAAAGTAGGAAAACATAAAGGCTAATTTTAAGGTTTTCTTCTGTGATAGAACAGAAAACAAGTGAGTGTTTAGAGGGCAAAGACGTGGCTGCACCCAGAGTTCTAGCTTAAGCTTTATAACAGCATATTTCTTTTAACCTCAGAGGAGGAAAGTGGGATCCTGGTTAACACTGCAAGGGAAAAAACATACCAAAAAGAAATTGCTGGGGCACCCAGACTATTTGCGGTTCAGGATAATATAGTGGCGACTTGACAGGAGATTCAAGGTAATGAGCAAGTCTGTTATGTGCCTAGGAAGAAAGTTCAGCAGAGACTGTGGTGGCTGTGAGACCCCAGTGAGGGAGGCTGCGCTTGCTGAAATGGGATGCTGTAGTTAAAGACTGGCAAAGAAAGGAAAAGCAGGCCCTGGCCTCTTGGGAGAAAGTCATCTGTGTGTCTTGGATAATGTTGTCATGTCTGGAGATGGCTGAAATTTTTCAAGAACTTGCAGTGTGACAGAGTATGCAGCGAAGTGGTGGTTTCATTGTTTGGTTTTAACAATGTAAATAACAAGTGATGACTGAAGAGGCAAGTGTTTCTGAGACGAATTGCTGTTTTTTCCCCTCCTGTCATTCCCCAGGCTGCTTGAGGTTTGCCTGGTTTGCTGGTGCTGCCCGGAGCTGCCGGGGTACTGAGCGCTGGCTCTGACAGTGATCTACAACAGCCTTGCTTCAGACGAGGCAGGAGCGAGCCGCAGAACAACTTGCTAACATGTTTGATCACTTCCATAATTTCAGTCTCCGTGTGCACTGATAAACCGAAAGACAGAGGCAATCGTGGCGACAGGGAATTTTAAAATGTTTGTTGTGAATGGTGAAGCTGAATGTTAAATAGCAACATTTTGAAATACTACTTCATAGCAAAATCTCAGTCAAAGATGACAGGCTCTCTGCAGATAAGAGGAGTGCCATGAAGTATCACTGTGAGAGATAGTTAATGGGAATCAGGTGTTGATTCCTGTTAACCTGCCATTGCTGGCTCTGGAAGGAGTGCTCCTGCCTTCCCCTGTGGGGTCTGAAGCGCCCTTACTGATGCACAAATGCTCTACGTGAGTGTTGGGATGGACTCTAGGCAAGTTAGGCTCACTCAGAGGAGTTGGAGACTGTGCAGCTCTGCGTGTTGCCCTAATGCCTGTGCTCTGACTTCTCAGACTGCTGCACAAAAGATGCCAGCGCCGGTGCGGCTGGCCCTTCTGGGGAGGAACCCATGGCCGCAGAGCATCTCCTTTGTTCCTCAGCTGGCGACCGAGCCCCAGCTCACCAGGACTGATCCCAGCCCAGGTCAGAGTTTCGCAGCTGCCATCTACCTTGTAGCACATGTCTGGAGTCATCTGTTTCCTTCACAACTATTGTTTCCTAGAGCATATTCCCAGAGGATTTGCCGGCCTACTCGCTTTGCATTAGCCCGTAAGCGGGGCCAACCAACCGGTTTTCCCTGGGAGGTTATTTCTGGCCAAACAGGCTTCACCCTGCACAACCGATCTTGTTAAATGCAGTTTCCTTTCTTGCTTTCATTCCACTAGTTATAACGGGCTTTCTCGGACTGTTGAAATAATGTCTGTCTTTGTTCTGATATGAGACCCTAGTGTAGATAGACAATCCCCCCAGAAGTGCATCTTTTAGAACAGATAAAAGGCTGTTTCTAAATTGCAATTTAAATTGATTTTGATAGAAAGGAGGGAGGAATCATACATAGGAGAAAAATCTTTTAAAATGATAACTGAAGCAAATATAGTTTAGTAGTATATGCGTTACAGAATGAACAGCATATTGTATGTGCTGTGTTAGAGGTATGTTATGAATAACAAAAGCACTGGAGCATTTACATATTTGTTTTCAGAAATCCTGGCAGTTGGATTTCACCATTCTGTGCCTCTTTGCCAGAATCACTAAACAGTGGTACATATGGCTTCTGAAGTACCATATGCCGTAGAAAACGTTAGCTGATGCCTATACTGATGCGACACACTATAGTCTTTATTTAGATTTTTTTGCAGTTTTGAACAAAGAATATTAGATCATGCAAAACATTGTGCAAGCAGTATGTAGTACTACATACAGTAAAACATAATATATTACACCCAAAGAAAAGCAAACTAAAAAAGGGTAAGAAATGGTAGTATTGTGAATTAGAATGTGCACGTGCCAAGAAATGTATCAAACGGTGTGACATGGTTTTTTACGGCTCAGGAGATTTTCTACTGCTTGAAGCAAAGAGTTAAGAGACAGAGCTATGTGGATGTACAGATTTTATTAAATCCCAGGTCCAAGAGATGTTCCCTGTTCCAAAAAGTACTTGGGCTTAAATTTAAGTACATGCTTAAAATCCATTGAAAGCAAAGGAAACATGTGCATGAGTGCTTCTCTGCACAGAGCCCTCATTGTAGGAGCAGCAATAACTCTGTTCTCTCCCACATAGTTGTCTGAAAACAGTGACAATGAACACAATTTGGATGAGTCATGCTAGAAACACCTTGAAAATAAAATGAAATGGTTTCAAACACAATGACCACCAAGTCCAACCCGGAATTAAAAAAATGAAACCAGGCTTTTGTTGTGACAAGACTTTTTAAAATACATCTTCCCCCCCTCCCTCTTGACAGCCCTAATGATTACTGCATTCACATAGTTGATGACAGTGGAAACGCCAAACCCTGAGGGGAGCCTGATGCCGGTGTTGTAGAGCACCAGGAGCAGCCGAAGGAGAGCATGGTCCTGACGGGGAGCAGAGCAAGGTGGTGTGTCCCACCATCACAACTCTCCTCTGGAGCAGTGCTCCGCTCTCCCCTTTCCCCTCTCTTCTGCCTCCTTTGCATCGAGACCTCTGCCCTGTGGACACTTAAGAGGCTTAACTTTAAGCACCAGAGTAGATCAAATGGGATTACTCACATATTTAAGCAAAGGTATAATGTTAGGAGATGGGGGAGAAGCATCACATCTCTTCCTCTCGGTTGGCTTCCTGCTCCTAAAACACACTCAGTTCCAGTGCTGGAGGACAGTACATTAAGGGATTCACACAGCTGGTGCCAGAAGTATGTTGGTGTGGTACAACAAGCGTTAAACCATGAAAAGTTGGAAATTGGGGAAACATAATTTGCAGATGCTTATTAGGTTGAGGCCAACCGACTAACCACACCAGAGACAAAGCTAGTGCAAAAATAAAAGGTGGATGAGGCTCAACCTCGAATGCAGCCAAAGCAGAGTGACTTCCCTGGCAGGTGGGAGCAGAAGGCTAAAAGGACAAGGGCTTACAACTGAGTCTGCACCACTGATGGCCGGGCAGGGGAAATGGGGGGAGCCACAACCATGGGCTAGGGGAAGAGTTGTCCAATAAGCCTTGAGGACAGCACACGTGGGGTTAGAGATGGGCATCACCACAGTGCATCACGCTATCCCGGTGGGGGAAGTGTGGATGCGGGGCTCTTGGTGTGCTGCAGAAAGGTGTATGTAGGGATTGAATAGCACAGGCAATTGCAGAGAGGCCGACATTGGGGCGAAAAGGCTGTAATTCCCTGACTGGCTGACAGAAGTAGAAAAGGCACTGAGAGCTATCAGTGGTCTTTCACAGCATGAGCAAAAATGCAAACCTGTTTAGGTGATTGTAATTTCATGAAAGTAATAAGAGGGGAAGATTAACATATTTGCATCCATCTGATCCCAAGGTGTTTTAATTCCTTTGTAGGATCAAGGACTGTTACAGGACCTATGAGCAGAGGGAAATGGAGCCTCTTTTCCCGGAGAAAGGCGGTAGCAGCAGTGCTGAGCAGGTGCTCCTTCCTTCCATCTCTGGCCTACACATTGCTTGAGGGAGACCGCGGTGAGTGCCCAGCCTGCCCCAGTTATGCAGCTGCCCTTCCTAGGCTGTGAACCAAGATATCAAAACCGGCACTGAGCCCACTACGTCATGAGCGGGGAGGTTGTCCAGATTGCAGCGGGAAGACCTCCGGAGAGGAAGGACGACCTGAGTCAGATTGACTATTGAGCAGGTCAATGCAGCTCATTCCCCTGCGCAGGCAGCGGGTTGTGCCTGAAGTGCTTGGGCAGGAGGGACCGTTCTGGGCTTGGTGCTCCCAGGCAGTGCATCTGTGTGTGCTGTGAACTTGCCCTGCCACCCCTTTCATGGGGTTTAGAAGAGCTCACACACAGGAAATCTGCTTCGAAGTTGCCTGGGTTTATTTCCCAAAAAAAAACTTCACTAAAACAAGAAAGAAAACCTCTGCTCAACTCCGTTACAGTGGCATCTCAAAGCCCTTGACTGTTTGATTTCAAACCCACGCTTGTGGATGCTGAGAGGTGTGACACCGATGCATTCACCAGCCTGAGCTGCTTTCCAGGCTGTCTTGACATGCAGTCTCCCCGTGCTGAAGATAATGTGTATCCTTCATGGGCATAAACAGGTGATTTGCTGAATTAGTCTTGCTACCTTTCCTTTCAAGAAGCATCCACCATTCTCTGCCCTGTGGTTCGGAAAGGGGTTAACGCTTCCCCTTCCTAAAGCTCGACTTGCCAGGACATCTCTCGTGTGCTGCAATTATTAAATGACACTTCACAACTTCATCTCCTCTTCTGCTACATCTGCTTGCTGCTCCCATGTGCAGCCTCGCTCACATCCCAAACATCTAAATGCATTGTTTCCTCTGTTTCTCCTGCCAGCATGGAAGGAAGCCATCCTTGAAGCAGGATTGCCTTTGAGCTGGCAGCAGATGAGTGATTGGCATTGGGCATTACTGCTGAGACTCTGGCAGGCCGTTTAGCAGAGAACCTTGGCTAATGAATGTCATCCACACCTAGCAGATGTGCCACTGGCTGCCATGCCAGATTTTTGACATAATACAGTGCTGCTGGACACGACAGTGCTCGGGAAAAGCCACAGCTTAACTTCTGCCTTCAACGCAGCGTTCAGTCTCGCTCACAGTTCTGCAAGAGAGAAACAAAACCTGCGTGACGGAGGGCGGCCCGCCGGTGTCTCCTGCTCCTTGCTCGTGTTTTTATTGGGTGCGTAAATCGTATTTGTGCTGGTTTCCCTCGCGTGCCAGGGGACCTAAAAAGAAAAAAAAAAAAAAAAAAAAAAAAAGGAAAAGAAGAGAAAACCCATCCTATGCTTTCGGCTTGGGCTCCAGCTGGTCCCAGCCCCCTCGAGTCCCCG
>NW_010972920.1:315388-318801 GCF_000737465.1 Haliaeetus leucocephalus | reverse complement strand
TTGTGGTCCCCGCCCCCCCCCCCCTCCCGGGAGCCGGGTCTGCTGCGGGAATGTGCCTGGGACGTGAATCTCGCCGCCTGCAGCATCTTCGGCTTCGTCTTTCCTCTCCTGCCCTCCATCGGAGGGAAGGCGGCATTTCCCCTGCAGAGCAGCTGCCTTGCCGGGGGAAAGCCGTGGGGGCACCCGCCATCCCCCTGCGCCCCGAAACTCCTCCAGCCTCCTCGGGGCTGCCCCTTTACCCCCACACCACACCCCCCCCGGGTACGGCCGGGGGAGCGGCCGCCGCAGGGGACGGGGCTGCCTCCTAATCCCGGCCGTAATCCCGGAGAGTGGCATCACGGGGGAGGGACGACGGGGGGGACACGCTAATCCCGCCCTGCCGCCGCACCGGGTGAGCAGGGCTCCGGGTACGAGTTCATTCGGCCGGCGGGGGGGGTTTGGGCCAAGATCTTTGCTCTTACGGCACTCGATAACTCGGTCATTCACCTTCTCCAATCACCCGCCGGGGCCGAGGGATGCTGTCCCGGCCGGGGTTTGTCGTCCCTCTCCCCGCCCCCCCCAGCCCCTGCCCCGGTCAAGTCACCTGCTGGTCCGTCGCTCCCCCCCCCTCTCTGCTTCTGCGGCTTCGTGCAGGACTGTCTTCCACCTGCCCCGTAACCACAACCCGCACCTTTGCTTTTTATTCCCTGCCCTGCAGGAGACGTGTCCCCAGAACCTGTCCTTCCCCCACCACCACCCGTGGGGGGTGCCTGCCCAGGTTGGAGTCGGTGTCCCGGGGCTGCTGCTTGCACCAGCTGGGTTTTGGGACGTTCAGACACGATTAGCTCTACGTGGCAGGGTCGGGGGGGGGGAGGGAAGGTTGCTTCCCCCCCACCCCAGCCGGCTGAAAGTCAAGTTCAGCACAGCGTTGCTGGGCTGGGCTGGTCGGGATGCTTTCAGGGAGGGAGGCGGGGAGGGGTGGGGGTTGATACCAGAGGTATCGTATCAAAATAAGAAATGATCTGGTTGCACGAGATCGGGCGCCGATGCACGAGTGCAACACAGATCACTCTGCCGCTCTTCCCGGTTTTTTCCTCGGTCTCTTTATCTTTCAATTGAAAACCAATTAAAGGTTTCTATAAATCTGTTAGCATCCCTTCTACGTGGGGCCCTCTGATGCCTGCTGTATTGCCCTTTAGATGCCTCTTCCTTTTTTTGTTTTACAATTGTTGTATCAATATAATGCTTCCTTTCTTCCTCTGTCTCTATAGATACAGATATACAAGGCAAACTAAAGGTTTCGACTGCTATTCAGTGCCTCCTCATTTGTCCCGGAGCCGTAACAGTGGTGCCCTTTCTCTTCTGGCTGCTTTTCCCTGCTTCTGGAGCAGCAGTTATGGGAGAAGCAGATGGCTACTGATTGGGTGAGCTTTGTGGCTTTAATACTGAATACTTTATGGAAAAGGACTTTATCATGCTTGGTTGGTCAGAGGAACAACGGGATGAGATTTATGACTAGAGAAAATAAATCTTTTTAAGTTTCAGGCTCCTTCACACACCCCACGTCAAGTCGCTGTAGCAGAGCTGGAGCTGAAATCCTCTGCATCTTTCTTTTTTTCCTCCCTCCCCCTCTGTCTGTCTGTCCTTTCACTGCTCTCCCCACCCCCTCTCTGCCAGGGTTTAGCAAACCTCTGCAAACTTTAGGGACTGTCACTCACAGAAGCAGCGGAGGCCTTCACAGCCCCGCAGGCTGCGTGGGGAAGGATAAGATCGTCCCCAGATGCGGATCATTCGCCTGACGGGAAAATGCTGGGCAGTCAGCTCCTGCCAAGGCTTGTCCACGTGTGACCCGGAAAGCGGCCACCCAGCGTCCTGGTGGGGAGTTTTGAGTGACATCCTCATAAACCCCACAACACGGGGGCCGTGTGGCCACCAGAGAGATGCCCGGGTCAGGCTGCCTCCCGCTCACTCTGGAGCCTGGGTCTCCTGAATGAGAGGGAGCCCAGCCCTGCCCGACTCCGCTGTGCCCCACGCTGGGCAGCCCCCAGGGCCGGGGGCTATGGGACTGTCCCTCAGTCGCCCCCACGGAGGCTCAGCCCTCGCCGCCAGCTGCAGCCTGTCAGCTGTCGAGTCCTGGTTTCTGTATGGTCTGATGCCAAAGCGGGAGGATGACCAAGGGCCGTGCAGCAGGGTGGGCTCCAGCCCCATCGTGGGACGCTGGTGGTGGCACGTAGGGAGAGAAAGGCCCAAGGGCGTACAGGAGGCAGAAGCAGATATCAGTCCTAGAGGGGTTTCCCCATTTCGTTTCTCTCTCCTTCCTCTCCCGTATATCCCATAACATTCTCTATCCGGCTATTAAACATTTTCAGGCAGCTAAAGCTACATGAAAGCTTTCCAGGTTTTAAGCCTTGGTGCTGCTGTCGGGTCAAGTAAGGAGGAGAAACAGAAAGCCGTGGTTGAGAAAAATAATTTTGAGACAGAAAGAAGTGATTTGGGGCTCTATATTAACCATTTAACTAACCACCCTATTTTACATTTAGTGTAATAAATGAATGTAATTACTTTCTGGTCAGTTATGAAAAAATTTTTGTGACCCTTTGGTGAATATAGAAATTAATATTTCTGACTAGTTTCTTCGCTTGCTTGGGAAGAAGCAGAAGATAAGTTCAAGCACCATCAGGCGCTGAAGAAATAGCCGAGGTACTTTTGGCATCTCCGAGTCGTGAGAAAACGGGTGGGGAAGGGATGCTGAGTCCTGCTGTGGCTGCCTGAGGCTCCAGGGGCAGCAGGACTGCTTGCTGCTTCTGGGGTGAACCACAGCCAAAGCTGGCGTCTGGAAAAAAGGGCTTTACAGCTTTGTAGTGTGGTGGTCACTTGACCTGGGAGTCCCAGGCACTGCTGCAAGCATTGGTGAGATATGATTGAAGGGTTGACAGAAATAGAAAGGACGGGGGCTGCGGGCTTGCTTGGGAGCTGAGCTGGAAAGGAGATAGGACTGGCATTACCTGTGTACCTCAGCCTTGGTGAGGGCCTGGTGGTGGGGAAATGTCCAGCTGGTTGTGGGGCTGAGGAGTCCCAGAAGTATCCCCTTCCCCTATTGGAAGGATTACTGGTGGGAGAAATACCACTCCTCCATGCCGCCGTTTGCTGGTCTGCAGTGTGGCGGTGATGCTGCTGTGATGCCCTGGCACAGGACCTTCCGAGGAAAGGCGCCGTCCGCAACCCCGGTAACAGTTAAATGCAGAAAGGATGATTTGTCATTCAGCGGAGGCCCCGATTTATTTCCACTACAGAGGCCTAGCTGCTGGTGTTTCTCTCGGGGGAAGGGAACCATTCTGCTTGCATTTCTTCAGGCATCAGGAAAGCTTGTGGCCCGCCCCCCCCCCGGTTTTGTTCTGAGTCTCTTTTCCATTCCACCTCGTGTGGCCCACCCC
>NW_010972920.1:314569-315378 GCF_000737465.1 Haliaeetus leucocephalus | reverse complement strand
AGGACTGCAGGCTGGCCCTGCCTCTGGCAGCACTGGGCAGAGATAGGAGCAAGGCAGCTTTGGGCATCCCTTCATCCTCCTCCCCGCGGTCCCCCGGCACCGCCTGAATGATTGTGGCTGGGCTTGTGTGCTTCTGGGAACTTGTGTATTTTCTCAGGGATTTTATTTCACAGGTGACTGTACTATACAGTCACCTGTGAGCTGACTATCAGCTGTGTGTGTCTCCTCGGAGGAGTAACTGTATATCCCTAGGCTTGGCGTGTGTCAGAACTTTGAGGCAGTGTTTCCCAAGGGATGCAAGGGTGTTTCCGAGAACAGGTTACGCAGCCCCACCTGGCTCCTTTCTTTCCGCCCCATCTTCCTGGGTGAAATCTGGGGATGGAAAGAGGACCCCCCCCCCAGCGCAGCCAGGAGGGTGCCCTGACATCCTCAGAGAGACAGAACCCCCCTGTCCTTTGCAGCCATCCCTGGGGTAACTCATCACGAGCAGAAACCTGGCACTTCCCACAAAGAGGCAAAGTAGCAGCTGGGCATCACTGCTCACTGGCCCCTTGGCCCCTACAACCGCCCTCTTCCCCCCATCGGGGTCCTGGCTGTGGAGCAGCAGAGCCCGGGCCGCCCCCCCGGGGCTCGACGGCCGTCGACCCACGCGTGTCCATGGGACTCTGTCTTGCCTGTCGGAGCCCCGGCCCTTCCCCGGCCGCTGCCGGGGACTCCCCTTCCCCGGGAGCCGGTGGTCGGTGGGCGCCTCCGTACCGGGCGGGGGCCGTCGGCGGCGCCGGGGGCTGCGGGGCCGGGGCTGCGCTTTT
>NW_010972920.1:313114-314356 GCF_000737465.1 Haliaeetus leucocephalus | reverse complement strand
CGGCCGGTGCTGGCGGTCGGGGGGCTGCTCTTTCCCCGGTTAGGGCCGGGCAGAGCCGGGCCGGGCCCCCTTCGTCCCGCCTGCGGGGCTGGAGCCGGATCGGGCCCGGGCGCACCTTCGCTGTCCCCCGCGTCCCCACTCCCGTCCCCAAAATCCCTGCGCGGCTTCTCGGTGAGCCCGGGGGAGCGGCTGCCTCCCAAATCGGCGGACTTGGATGCCGCCCGGTTTGCACGGCCGGCTTCCCAGCGCCGCCGAGACCGGCACCGGGTTCTTCCAGGCACCCGGGGTCGGTTGGGGTTTGCTGTGGGCGCTCCCCGGTCGTGGCACTTGGAAGCATAAACTTAAAAAGGGCAGAGTCCGCGTACATCGAAGTGTTGTTCTGCGGAGCTGAGGCGACGCTGTTGCCTGAGATTCACTTTTACGGTAGCATCCGAGGCTGAATAAATGCTCGTAAATGCCGCTACGGTTCTTTTTAGTATCGGGGAATTTCGGTAGCTGAGGTAATGTCGAAGCAATTTCGAGATAGTTTATGTACCGTGGTGTCCCTTAAAATTCTCGAGAATAAAAATAACGCGTAGGTTTTCTTTCCCCCCTACTAATGACAGTCATTCGGACAATTTATATCACACAGCGAGAGCTGCAGCATTTAAAAAAAAAAAAAAGGAGAAAGAAAAAAAACAGGAAAAGGGGCAAAACCCCCCTTTGAAGCAGGAATTGAGATCCAAATTTTTACAGACTCCCATATTTTTAATGTTATGACAATCTCCGTTTTAGGAGACGCTGCGTTTTGTCGAATTAATAAGATAAATGTTGAAAGCATATTATATGCAGCCTTTAATCCTAATGCAAGGAAAATCGTAATTATGTAGAGGATAAGTGAATTTGAAAGCCAAACATCAGCCCACTCTCTGATTGCAAACAACGCTCCATTCGCCTCTGGAAAACGCTTTGTCTCTTCTTTTGTTTAGTTCAAGGGGCTTTAAATTCTATTTTTAATTTCTCCCCCCCTCTGTTTTGTGTCTGAAATGACGGCGGTAAGGAAGGAACCGGCACACACTTTTCCGTGCGCTAAAAACCTTATTTTGGCACAGAGCATCTGCGGATGCTTTTGCTTTCCAAACCTGCGTGCGTGTCCGTAAATACCCGCGCCCCGCGCCTGCGGGGGTGCGAGCCCGGGCGCTGCCCCCGAAGCCCGGGGCCGGCGAGCTCTGCGGCGGGCGGGGGGCAGCCCGGCCGGGGCCG
>NW_010972920.1:311263-312343 GCF_000737465.1 Haliaeetus leucocephalus | reverse complement strand
GGCCGCCGTCCCGCTGCCCGCCGCCCGCCGCCCGCACCCTGCCCGCCTCGCCTCCGCCTGCATCCGTCCCCTCCTACAGCACGGGAGCCGGGGCTCACCCTCCTCCATAAATAAGCGTGTCGAGGTAAAAATAATTACCTCTGCTTGCTGCTTTTAATTAAAGTCTCGGAGGGAAAGTGCTGGATTATGGTAATGAGCAGACATACGTTCCCTCTTGTCGAGCGGAGCGGGAGGTGAGCTGACATGCAATCAGCGACAATGACAAGCCACTTGAAACCCATTCGCTCTGCTATTCTGTCACAGCCCGGAGACCGGCCCGGCTCCTCTCTTGCAGGGGCCCCGGAGCCCGGGGTGGGGGGGGCACACCGGCCGGGAGCCCCGCTCCCCGCCTCGGGCGGAGGCCCGCAGACGGTTGCCCCTTTTTGTCCGACCCCCGTCCGTGACCGGAGCCGGCCGCTGGGTTCCCCCCCGCCGCTCCCCGCGGCTGCCCGGTCGCTGCCCGGAGCCGGCTCCCGTCGCGCTCGCAGCCGGGCTCGTTGATAAATAAATCATCGCGGCAGCTTCCCCGCATCTCGCCTCCCGCTCGCGGAGCATCTCGCTTCCTTTAATTTTTTTCCAGAGCGGCGAAAGTGCTCGCCTGCCTCTTATTTTTATTTCTTTTTTGTTGTTGTTGTTAATCGTAGTTTTTTTTCAAATTTTATTTTGTGTTCCCCGGCGGGTGGCGGCCGCATCTCCGCGCAGCGCTGCGGCGGAGCCCCGCCGCGCTGTAACGGCTCTGCTCGGCCTCTCTCTCCGCCCGCAGGCATGGAGGACACCGGCGTCCAGAGGGGAATATGGGACGGGGACGCCAAGACGGTCCAGCAGTGCTTGACTGACATTTTCACCAGCGTTTACACCACCTGCGACATTCCGGAAAATGCCATTTTCGGCCCCTGCGTCCTGAGCCACACGTCCCTGTACGACAGCATTGCCTTCATCGCCCTCAAGTCCACCGACAAGCGCACCGTCCCCTACATCTTTCGGGTAAGAGCCGCTTATCTGCCGGGCACAGCCGCTCGCCCCGCAGCCGGGGAGCCGGCC
>NW_010972920.1:309781-310083 GCF_000737465.1 Haliaeetus leucocephalus | reverse complement strand
GAAGGAAAAGAAAAAAAAAGACGAAAGAAAAAAAGAAAGAAAGAAAAAGAAAAAAAAGAATAAAAGCACCGGGGGAAAAAAAAAAAACAGACGAAGGGGAAAAAAAAAAGCAAATGACTTAAAAAATACATTTTTTAAAATGTCATATATTGCAACATATTGATGCATTTGTCATACGTTTCTACTTAAATTATTAAGCACTTATGGTTTAGATGTAATAATAATTATATGTCGGGGTAAATTTTTATTTTAGATATAAAGCTAAAGGCGGGGAGGAGCGCGGCGGGGCCGGCGGGGGCAGC
>NW_010972920.1:307865-309770 GCF_000737465.1 Haliaeetus leucocephalus | reverse complement strand
CCCGCCCGGCCCCCGCCGCCCGCGTCCCTTTTCCTACAGAGTGTCACTTGGTGCCCGTGAAATGGAGTCTCGATAGTTCCGTGTTACCTTTCCTTTTCGGTTCGGTTTTTGGGTTTTGGTTTTGGTTTTTTTTTTTTTCCTTCCCCCTCTCGAAAAGATTTATTAAACTTTATAGTTTATCTGGGTATGTTGGATGCTTTGACAATAAATGACTTTATTTTCTTCAAAGCACCTGGACGTTAATCGATGCCGGGGGAGGGGTGGGGGTGGGCGGTGGGGAGCGGGGCGTCCCCACGGCTGCGGGCCGGGAGCGGGCCGGGCTGCGGGGAATGGGGGAGACGCCGCCGCTCTCCTCTCTGTTCTCCTTCCCTTCTCTCCTTCCTTCCTTCGGCCTCTCTTACATCCTTATGTCTGTTCATCCTTAGTTTCACCCCGCATTTTATTCGCCGTTTCTTTGTCTCTCTTTCATCCTGTCCTTCCCTTCGTCTTCCTTTCGCGTTTTTGGTTTCGTTTCTTTCTTTTTGCCTTTCTGTCTTTTTGTTTCCCCCCCTTTCTTCCTCTCTTTTCTCTCTCCTCTCTATTTCTCCTTTTCCCTTTTCCTTTCTCGTTTCCTTTTCCTTTCCCTTTCCCCTTCGCCTCCCAGCCCCTCTCGGACCTCTCCTTTGCTCCATGCCACCCACCCACCCCTGCCAGGAGACTTTACTGACAGACACGCACGCATCCCCACCCCCCGGGCAGTGCGTGGTCCCCCGCTTGCAGGGTGGGGGGATCGCGGGCCCTGGCTGTGGGCAAAGCCCCCGGGGGTTGCACAGGGCCCAAAGAAGCCCCCAGCCCGGGGTGACCTGGGATGGGGAGCGTTCGGGGGGTCCGGGGGTGAGATCCCCTCTGCCCCGGTGCATTATTGGGTGATGGGAGCGCAGCCAGGGACACACGGGAGGGCTCAGGAAAGGGGGATCCTCCGTGGGCATGGGAGGGGACAGCTGGGTCCTGCGGGCACCACCCGCAGCGGGTGCATTTCGTGTCAGACATTTCGTATATTTTGGGGTTGCAAGGGCGAGCACTAGCCGAGGCAGCGGCGTGGTGATGTGCGGCAAACCCACTTCCACGCATAGGCTGGCGTCACTCCGGCGAGGCGGGTTGCCGTCAGGGAGGATACCCCGCAGGAGGAGGGGTGCGAGGCAGAAGCCCAGGTCAGAGATGGGGAGCCCCCCGGGCTTTGTGCGAGTGGGGCTGGGGGTACCACCGCGTCGGCTGCAGCGGGTTGCGGAGTTTGCCGTGAGGTGCCCGGACCCGCTGCAGAGCTTTTAGAGCTCCGGGGGAAGCTGGCTGGAGCTTCAACTAAGGCACGCTTAAAAACTCCGCATACTTGGAGCCTTCTTGTCTCTTCCCGGAAAGAGCCGGGGCTGATCAACCAGCGCTGGCCCTGCCGTACGTCGAAAGAGCACAGAGCGGGGTCCCTGATAGGAAAGTGGCGTCAGAGTCAGGAGGTGTCCCCCCCCGTACGACTCGTTTTCCGTTCGGATTACTCCCCGCCACTCGTAGGCTGTGCTGGAATCACGTCCCCGTCCCGGTCATCCCCCCCAGCTTCCTTCTGATGCCGTTCGCTCCCTCAGCGCACCCCAACCCAGGCGAGATGCTCTAAACGGCACCTCCCGACTGCCGTTCTTTTGCCGTCAGGAACACGCGTGGCTCCACCTGGCCGCAATTAATTGCGGGGGCGAGGCCCTAATTACTCTCCCGGAGTTTTTTCACCCTCTCAACGGCGGTAACATCTCTGCGGCGTTCTGCTCTAAGGTGGTCCGGTGCCGGTGCCGGCACCGGCATGGCACTCCCCCCGGCGGGGCGCTCGCTGCCGGGGGCGGCGCAGGCGGGCGGGCACCGCCATCTAGCGGGGCCGCCGGCGGG
>NW_010972920.1:300786-307855 GCF_000737465.1 Haliaeetus leucocephalus | reverse complement strand
GGGTTGCGTGGTGCTCCCGGTTCCTTTCTCGGGGCAGCTCCGTTTCTCTAGCAGCCCCGGGGCTGTTTGCGGGGCTCAGAGCCTTCCCTGGAGCCTGGGGGGGGACTTAGAAAAGGGGGGGGGGGGGGAAGGGATGTTCCCCCCCCTCCCCCGCCCCCATGCATTCACTTCGGTTGTCGGGACCCAGTGTTGCTAAAGAGCTGCTGCTTTGCGTCCTCCGGGTCTGGCCCACGGGTAAGTATTGCAGGGTCTTGGGCACCTCGGAGCGTACAGCTTCTCTAAGATTACATCCAAATACTTCATGGCCTGTCACAGCCAAGCAGCTGCATGTGCTTCTGTGGTGGGCAGGGGCCCTGTCCTGCCCTGGCAGTACCCCGTAGCACCCTGCTCTTCCACCCTGTGGTTTCGGCCCTGGCTGCAGGCACAGTGCTAAGTCCCGGGGCTTTGTCCGTGGGCTCTGTCTGGGCTCAGGAGCATCTGCCTGCGCGGTCAGACCCTTAAAAACATTGTCACACGACGTACGGGTGGTACAGCAGGTACCCTGTGCTACTACTGGTACACACAGCTCCCGCTGTTCCTCTATGTAAATACCAAAAATGTACAGGACTTGTGGGCAGGAAACTTAATCGAAGACGTTAGACTTTATTTAGGCTATTGAGATCAGAAGGGACAAATAAAAGCCAGCTGATGCTATCTGGACAAGCATGGCATCACATAATAAGAGCAGGCAGCACTCTTGGTCCTGTGTGGTTGGGTATTGTACGAAGGAGGGTGACGAGAGTTTCCCTTGGGCTATCGGGGCTCAGGACTTGGCCACAGCAGGTCCTTCACGCTGCAAATAATAATAATAATTATAACAAATGTTGATATTAATGCTGTTACCGGTGTGCAGCAGGCAGGCTTGCATCCCTGGTAGTTACTACTTGAAAGCAGATGTGAATTGCGTTTATTCTAATACGTGTCAGTGATGCGCATGGGCAAAGCTGTGATTTGGGGGGGGGGTTGTTCGTTTTTAATACAACAAGCAGCAGTCAGGCAGCCACAGGCAGCAGACCCGCAGCTCGCAAATCCCTGGGCTGAAGCCAAGCGCAGCTGCCTGCCCTGGGGCCTGATCCTGCCCCCGCCGAAGCCAGTGGGAGCTTTGCCTTTGGCTTCATGCGGCAGCAGGTTCAGCTGTGGATTACCACCCGTGCGATCGGACATGGGCAGCTGAACTCCCAGGCTGCATGGATGCAGGCTGAACAGAGCTGTTTTCACCCAGATTTTTTTCCTTAGATCTGAACAGAGGTGTCTGAGCAAGTCTTTCACGGGCATCAGTCCCCTCCCAGCTCCCCCAGAGCATCCCCCCGGCTCACGGCAAGCCCTTGGTGCGATGCCTGAGCGCAGCCTGAGAGGTTGCCCAAAAATCTCTCTGCTGGCTTTTCTGCTAAGCGTGGAGATGCAGAGCAGTGTGCTGGCGTGATGGAGGCATGAAAGTCTGCTGCCTGGTCAGTGACACCATTTGCTGTGGTTGCTCCTGAGTAGGCTGGGCTCCTCTTTGCAAGGTGTGTATCGCTAGTTAACCTGTAATTGCGCAAGCTGTTCAAATTGAAAAAGCCGCTATTAAGATTTCATTGTAATACCCTGCTCTTAAAAATGAGTTATTTGGCTGCGGATATCAGAGAAAAGACTGAAATAATTTACTCGTTTTGAAAATAATAAGAGCTATGCAGTGCTTGTTCTCTACTTTGGAGCCAAAACCAGACCCTGCTGCTAAGGTCTTACTCGGAGGGGAAAAAGATCTTGCCCAGTACAGAAGATATTGATGGTGGGTTTAAAACAAATACACCCATGGGGAAAGTTTCTGTCAAATATGGTGCTGTTCTGCAAGATGCTGGAAAACACCTGGCTTGCTTTGGATGTTTTTGAAGAGAGGGGTTTTTTTTCACTTGTTAATGTTTATTTCCTTACCTATTATCCGTTATAACAGCTGGACATTGTGCCACTCAAGGATTAAGTGTTAACTGGTTGTTTTCTCTTTCCTGTGCCACAGGTGTGAAGAGGGCACAGCTGGCCGGGAGCGCAGCACTGCCTGTCTCCAGTCCCTTGCCTTGGCCCAGCCCTTGTCTGCAGCGATGCCTTTAGAGCTTCGCTTACCCTGGGGATGTGCTGCAGCCCTGGGCACAGACAGCCTGCAGGGTCCCAGGAGGCCTCATTGTGCAAAAGAGATGCTGGGTGTGTATGGACATGCGCTGAAGTGCGAATACACCCGTGTTTCCAGAGCAGTTCCCCCTTCGGTACCAGCTGCCTGTCAGAAATCCCTCTGCATTGCTCTGGGGAGGTTTGTGAGTTTGCCTTCTTTTAAGGGGGTCTCGACTGTTGTCAGGGGTGACTGCACATGCCTGGGGATGCACCAGTGTGTCCTGTGTTGGTGGTATGACTGGGTAATTGCAGGAGAGTTGCTGAACACGGTGTGCGAACGCTGTGGCACACCTGGGACCAGCCCGTGCCCATGGCCTGTTGCGTTCAGCATCATGTCCCTCTTCCAGGTGCACAGTTTACGCTGTGTTTTGACTTAATAGACCAAACTAATCCATTAGGGCAGCGGCTGTTTGTTGTTGTCCTGCAAGCCTGCTGCCTGCCTCTGCCCACAGAAACACGGGGATGCGCTGCAGGGCAAGCTGTGCTCAGGCTCCTCTGAAATGAAACATCTTGGGGTCTTGGCTCAGCTTTGCCCTTTCCTATCGCTGTCTGCAGCCGTGGCGTCTCAGGAGCTGCAGCGTGCCAGTCTGGTGTTTTTCCAGTGCTGGGGCTGGTGAAGTGGCTTCTGAGCGACCCCGGTTGCTTCTGTGCCCATGGGGAAGGCGTGCATGTCACCCAGCAGTACCTGGGTTATCATCTTAATTAAATTAAGCCAGTTGAATGCATGTAATAACACAGTCTGCTTTCAGCTCTGCGCAGAGGTGCTCCGGCAGCCAAGGCTCGCACCTTCCCCCAGGAGCGGGCATGCTTCCAAGAGGGATGTGGGGTATGTCCTTGCAGCATGACTTGGGGTCCAGCCACCCCTCCCCATCCTGCTGCAGGTGGGTCTCCTTCGGGCCACAAATCCTTATTGCAAAGGCTTTTTTGCAAGCTCCTGGGGTGGCGTGGGGTGCATTTCCCCAGGGACCGGCTGGCCCCAGGGCACCCTGTGCCTGCACGAGTACAGGGACACAGTGTTGCTCTGCAGTCACCTGAGAGGTTGAATCCAGCGTGCTATTACTCTGCTAATACTGTGAAATAAATCTTCTTGTGAGTGAAAAAAACAAGAGATGTTGAAAGCCTGGTGTACTTTCCCCGCGAGGCTGTCTGGTAGGGTGTTGCTGTAGCCTGGCACGGTTTGGCTGGGGTTCCCCATACCCACACACATATGTCTTGTGGGAACCAGGGTTGGTTCCTATAAGCACAGGGCTGGCGGAGCACGTGGCAGCTCAGGTATGGCCTGGGCTACAGCTTCACACACAAGCTCACTGAACAGGGCTTCGCTGGCTTGTTTATGTCTTGTCGCATTTTGCCTTGCATGTTTTTAAGGGGCAATTAAAACAGTGCTGGGCTGGCATTTGGAGGCGGGAGTGTTCATGCCGTGGCAGATGTGCTGACCGACCCCTCCACCCCTTTTGTCTCATTGCAAACTTTGCTGACATGAAACCACAAGCACCTTGCCACAGCGGGCGCTTAACTCCCGAAGTTGGAAATGTATACTCTGTGACGGACCTTTACATGCTTTTATGAACTTGGCCTGTGGTTTGTGGTTTGCTTTTGGATCAGAGCTGCAAATAATTGCACGCAGGTAAAGCAACTCTATAAGAGATGACTTCAGGACAGAGCCAGCTGAGGATCTCACTAGTGTGGGACATCCTCCCGGCCTGGGACGCTTGACCGTATGGTGCTGCCAGTTGCCTTAATTGCAAGCTTGCGTGTTACCTGTATCATCATTGCTCTTCTTACTATTAAGTTCATAACTGCTTTTACCTATGATTATCTGAATAGACCTAGATCTGTCAGATCTAACAGAGTAAGCATTAGCGAGTATTTAGATGCTTAATGAAGCGTACATATATTGGTAATTGCAATATTTGATCGGTTTAATTCTCTTCCTACTGGAGCCCAATGGGTACTTTTCTTTTATCTCCTGTTTTCAAACGTCATCCTATGGACATTGGCCAGGTACTGTATGTATACCCACCTTAAAGAGTTAGGTTGAAGTAAGGTGCCTCGGGAGGAATCAGAGTACTGTTATGACCCAGATCCGTCTTGGATGGCCTGAACCTTTACCAATGCATAACCCCTCAGGGTAGTCAGGTTATGACAGCAGGGCACGGCCCTGTGTTATGCAGCAGATAGGGCAGAGGCTCAGAAGAGCCCTTCGCCTCCTCAAGCAAGAATTTTACACTTGAAACCCAACTTATCCTCTCCACTTGCTAGAAGTTTTCTCTGTAACCAAGCCTTGAATAATTTAGGTAACATAACATCAGCATTAGGCTTCAGAAGCTGCTGGTGTGTGTGTAAGGGCTGCTACTGCCAAAGGCAATTACACTGGATTATTCCAGGAAATTGACTATTATATCTACTTACTTATTTATTTAGGTTTAAGAGTTGTTTTTTTTTTTTTTTTTTACTGAGTTATGCTACATAGCCACTTAGACTATTTGAAATGAAAGTTAATGCCTTGTGTTAATGAATAGATTCAAATGAAATCAACCCAAGCTGATGTAGTTCAAGCCCAAAGGACCATTTGGGAGTTTTCTTTCTTAGGGTTTAACTGTGAAGGTGAAAAAGTGCCGTAAGGACAATATCTTGCCCCATGTCTGGGGCTGGCGCAGCTGGCTGGGCTATGACCCTGTTGGGGGCACGGCAGTCCCCACAGGAGGGCGACAGCATCCTGCAGGTGGGCAGGACAGCCCCTCTCAGGCAGGGTATCCATGTCCTAGCCCACAGCAGGAAAAAGTGGAGAGTGCAGCGGGGAAGACTCGAAAAGTCTCGGCTGTCTCACAGTGCTCCCCAGAAAGGGTCGCGAACATGCAGCGCAGTGGCGTCCCCACCAACAGCAGGTCTACAGGACCAGCTTGGGCAAGGCCACCTGGCCGCTGTCACCTTCTTGGTAGCCTTTCCCATGGCCTCGCCCCATGGAACTTCAGGTTTTGGGGATTTCTTCATTGCTGGGGGGGGGGGGGGGGCAGAAAAGGGTCTAGAAGCCTCTCTGAGCAAGGGATGCCTGGCAGCCAGGGCGGCACCAGAGAAGCTAGTGGAAGCTATGGAGATGGACACAAGGGTTAAAATTTGGGAGGCTTGTCTTGCTGGTGAATCTCTGGGCACGGCAGCTTTAGGTGGGCATTGCCCCCCAGGACTTGCATGTGCATCCTTCCTGCTCCTGGGCTGCTGCTGTGCCCAGTCACCCCCATGATGAAGACTTTAAACATTTTTACATTCACCTTTACTTGCAGTGGCAGATATGGTTTACAGTCTCGTCAGCCTGGATGGAGAACAGAGATTTCCCAGGGGCCAACCCTTTGGCAGCTCCAGCCTTTAAAGCAAGATGTAAAAGGGGAAATCTTCCTCGGGCGATGTGGCTGTGCCTCCATGTGTGCCTTAGCCATACTGATATATAAGGTCCAGTGCAAATATCATGGGGGATGTTCACAACCCCTTTAGGTCCTTGTCTTGCTTGTGGATCTGGATTTAGAGTCAGCATGTGCATGTAATTAAAGAAGATGAGGTTGGTAAGAGGAAGTCATAGATTTTACCAGGCCAATCACTATAGCTGGAAGAAGTAAACAAGCTTTTGAGTGCCCTGACCTTCCTTCAGGTATGTGCATCTATATATAGGACTGTCTATAAATACACATTTATATATAAACATGTGTGTGCATATATCTGTGTGTGTGTGTGTGTGTGTGTATATATGTGCTGATAAATAGTTTGAAATTGCAGTAATGTTATTGTGAGATCATTCCTGGCACACCAGACTGTGCCAGGTGTCAGTCAGGCTGGATATGGCCCCTTAAGTGCGTGTCCCTCCCTGTGCCCCTGACCTTCAGCTTCCTCTGAAGGCAAAGGTCACCCTCCGGCGTGCCACCCGCTCTGCCTCCTTCCTGCCGAACCCGATCCCTGGGCGCGCATCCTGGTCGAGCCCACTGGCCAGAGCCAACCCTGGTGAAAGCCGCAGAGCGTTTTCTGGGTAGGGTTTAGTGGGACAGCACAGATTTGCAAGAGCAGTCAGGGCACATAGGTGCACAAGTTGGACTGTGGGCTGGGCAGGGCGAGTTTGGCCAGTGTTGGCTTTTGTAGAGGGAGGTTTTCCCAGTGGCTTTGGGAGATGCGTAGGGAGCCTCGAGAAGCCCCGGGCACTGAAAAAAAAGCAGAACGTGCTTGGCGCTGTGCCGGGGTGATGGATGGGCCGTTGCCGCAGGGTATCCTCCCACGCCACGGTGCTGCGTGGCAGTTGACTTTGTAATTGGGAAGAAATACGGCTGCCGGTGCTGGCGGGGCAGCACGCACGTGTCGGGGTTACCGTGTGGGCGGTGGGAGGCCGCGGGGCTGCCATCCCTCCTGCCGGGGAACCACTGTGCCCAGACAAGGGCCCGTGCCTCCCGGCACCCTTGGAGATCATGTCAGGGGATTTACGGTGGTGGCAGCGCTGGGACCCCCCCGCTGACCCCCAAGGGCCGCTGTCCGGGGCCGAGCGCGGCATGGCCACCCGGTGCAGGAGGGAAGGCAGCTTTCCCCCTCGGGGTGCCGCCTCCAGCCCCAGATCCTCTCCCGTGCCCCTTGCCCGGGGCTGAGGCCGGGCTGGCGGTGCAGCTGCCGGCTGTCATCCCCCCCGCGCCCCCGGCCCGGGGGGCTGCAACCCAATCCCTTCCCCTTGCCGAGGGTTCCGCCGGCCCCGCCGAGCCCCCTTGCCCGGCCGCGGGTGAAGCCGCTGACAAGGTTATTTCTCGGCGGTAACCCGAGGCGCAGCCCCAGCGCCTCCGTCTCGGCGGGGCGGACAAGTTAATTCCCCAGATTTATGCTCCCCCCGAGCCCCAGCATCTGCCGCGGGGGGCGGCGCAGC
>NW_010972920.1:288024-300776 GCF_000737465.1 Haliaeetus leucocephalus | reverse complement strand
AGGGGGGGGCCGGGGGGCGCCTGGCCGTGCCCCAGCGTGGGGGGCAGCGGGGCATTCCCCCCCGCCCCGGTGCGGCCCCGGCATCCCCATCCCTGGGGGTGTTTCTTCTGGGGTGAGGGACCCCCTGGCTTGCCTGCTGCCTTCCCCTGGGGCGAGCTGCAGCCCGGGCGGCCTCGGGAAAGGTGAATTTGGGGTCCTGCCTGCCCCGGGAGGCTGGGGCCGGGGAGGGTGCTGGGGGTGCTGCGCCCTGCGGGCTCGGGTGGGACGCGGAGTCGGGTGGGATGCCGCTCCGGGGAGCAGAGCAAGGTCTGCCCTGCTCTCTTTGGGCAGTGCCACCCCGCGGGCTTCGCCCACCTTGAGGAAAGGAATCCACGGGGATCGATGTGAAGGTGCGAGGTTTGTGCTCCCGCCACAGCACCTCGCCGGGGTGCCTGGGGGGAGGATGCTGCATCGGGCTCTCCCTCATGCCCTTTTCCCGTCCTTTCCCTGTGTAACTTTTCCATCTTTCCTTCTGCATTTTCATTCTTCCAGCACAGCGATAGGATATATGCAGTTTAAAAATAGGACTGAGGCTGACGTTCCCCTGAGAGAAAGCTGTGCTAACTCATGGCTTATCCTTCGGGTCGGAGTTGCCGTGATATCCTGTTAGAGGGAATGAAACGGCAGGCGGGGATGAAAAATCACTTAAAGAGCCTGAGGGCTGGGGCCTGAGGTGACCCTAGCAGCACGCGTGGCTTCAGCTGTCGGGCGTGCTCACCGAGCAACGGCCACATCTGGCCTGGACGGAAAAATTCGGGCCCTGGTCTGTGCTGTGGCCCCGCGAAGGAGGGCAGCCTGTGGGCAGGGATGCTGGGAGGCCAGAAACCCTGCCTGGGGCTTCGAGGAGCACTGCAGGTGCATGGCCAGGAGGAGCTTAGGGGCTGCAAAGGGGACGGATGGGAAATCGGGGCATCCACACCAGGGCTGTTTTGGGAGACTCAAGTTTGGAGGGTCTGTCTGCGCCGTGCCCCCCCCGCCCCGGACCCTGTCCCGCAGTGGCATGGCAGAGGGGCTGTCCCTTGTGAGATGTGCGCAGCCTTCGATGCCACAGCTGTCTCACAGGGACTTGGATTATGTGAAGTTCCTTCTTCTTTAATCTGAGATTTTCTTCCCGGAAAGGTAACAGTGGCACCAGCTCCGCACTTCGGAGCGGAGCCAGGCCTGGCTGGGGGCTGTGCTGATGGGGGCAGGGGTGGGACGTGCCAAGGTGTTGCCCAGAGGGGCCGTCCCCTGTGGGGAAGAAGTCCCGCTTTTGGCAGAGAAACCCCAGCTTTGACCCCTGGGAAACTGGGCTTGACCCAGGGGACCCCATCAACTGGGAGTACGTCTCCCTGCCAGCGCGGCCACCACCCCCAAAGGCCGGTAGGTTTTGGGGTGCCTTTGAGGACAGGGAGGGTGCTGGAGAGGGCACATACCTTGTTGCAGTGGGGGTGCACGGCCCCATGTCTCTGGCAGTCGCTAACACTGGGGCATGTGGGGTGAGGAGGGGCGGCCCACCAGCCCCCCCCCAAAGTGCCCCCCAGGCTCTTGGTGCCGGGACTTGGGTGCCTCCGGGAGCTGCGCTTCCTCCTTAAAATAAACATGGGAAGTGGTGATCCGATCCCTTGGCCTCGGGGATTTAACAGAGGCTTCATGCTTGCTCTTGGCACGTTAATCCACGCGGCCCTTTGCTGGGGCTGGCCTCGTGGGGTCCTTCCTTGGGGGCCGGGGTCACCGACACCCCCCCCAGGACTACCCCAGGGCTGTAGCCGGGGGTAGCAATGCTTTTTTCCCAGGGTGTGAAGGGCACGTTGGGGACTTGGTGCTTAGCCTGGCTCCCTCGGTTGGTGGGGGTGTCGGAGGGGGGGACACGACGGGACACCCGACCCCGGCTGCCACCCTTCCTCTGCCCAGGGAGATGCTGCGCTGTGCGGGGAAGCAAAACGTGTCAGTGCTGTTGCTGAAGGATGCTCGGAGGTTGAAGCTCTTCTGTAAGACGAGTTATAGGTCACGCACACCCCGCCGGGGACCAGAGCCCAATCCTGCTCAGAAAGTAACTGTTTGAGGGGAAAATGTCTTGTTTTCTCACGGCTGGGCTGTGTAGCACCCCACTCCCTGAGCCTTGCTGCAAGGAGGGGCCTAAGAATGTAAGAAACCATTATTGGTACTTCTATCCCCAAATGGCGTGTGTGACACCTTTATTTCCAGAGTCTGGCATATATGGGAGGAGGATGGGCAAGCTGATCTCAGCAAGCTAGCTGTAGGCACAGGGAGCTTTTACCACCCTTAAGAGGGATTTCCCCAGGGGTGAACTCACTCTGTCGCAGCTGAGTCAGAAATTGCCCTCTGAAACGCAGCTTTTAAAAAGAAAAAAACCCAAAGCAATCACCACCCTGTAGCCATCCTGGAGTCGATGCAGGTCCATCTGCGGGGCAGAGGGACAGAGCGTGGAGCCAGGCAGCTGAGGAGCAGGGTTGTGTGGAAAGGAAATGCAAACCTATGAGACTGATTTTTTTTTTTCTTTGTCACACCAATGTGAAAAGAACTGTGATTTATTTTGGGATTTCTGTCATCCTAGGTATTTTGGAAATATTTGCTGTGTCTCAGGGGATTGTAGGAATACGAGGAGTTTTCAGCAACAAATTTTTAGCGATGTCAAAAAAAGGAAAACTCCATGCAAGTGTAAGTAAACCCCCCGCTTATCAGTATGTATTGTTTATTAAAGGCCTTGTGACATCTTCACGTGCACGTGGCAGCGATGCTCCCAGGCAGGGCCCCGGCGTGCCGAGGCCTTTCGGCTGCTGGGAGGGCTCCGTGCTGGGCGGCATCGGCACCCTGCAGACAGATAGGGGACAGGTGGAGCCTAAAACCCCGAAGCCCGTATCCCTACTTACTGCATTTAACCAAGAAAAGTGCCTTTTTTTTTTTTTTTTTGCAGTTGGGTGTTTGCATCAAAAGGACTTGTTCTTTGAGCATTGCCGGTTTATTTTTAGCAACTTCTGCAGCAGATCATGCAGACGGTTTTAGCCAAATGTCTCCCAGAGAGCGGCATGCGTGGCGCCGGGAGCCCATATGCTTGCGGGGAAGGGGCTGCAGCCCTGGCATTTTGGCTGGGTTCGCCCATGGGGGAGAGACGTCCCCAGTGAGAGTGTGTGGCTGCACACAGGGCTTTGGGCAGGTGAGGTCCAGCCCGTGTGGGAGCGTTGCAGCTAGAGCGGGAAAATCCCAGTAACTCTTGTTTCTGCAGGCTGTTTTCCTGAAGGTTGGGGTCTCCTGCAGGTCTAAGTGTGCTTTTTCCAGGATTTTTGCATTGAATAAATCCTGTAAGTTGATTTCACTGTTTTTTTCAACTTCAAGATGCTGCTTTCTAAGTTTTTCCTGTTAGTTCTAGAGATCTTTTAAACAAATGAAAGTAACTACCATGCTTACATGAAAGTCGTCATCTTTTGAAGGCGTGTGTAAGTGCAACTTCCAAAGAAGTTGGCAATATCTTTATTTAGTTTAAGGCAATATCTTGGACAACCTGTCGCCCAAGTTTATTCCTAGGGAGCCTGTTCAGGGCTGATAGCCTGGAAGAGGGAGAAGCCAGTTGCCCGCCCTGCGGTTATGAGCCAAACCTCACGCTCGCAAAGCGGATGTTACTGATGTGCGTAAGCTGCCCGAGCCCGCAGATTGCCTTCAAGTGAGATTTATGAACTTGCCTCTCTCCCTTGAGTCTTACTGGAGTGTTGCTCCTGAAACCTAATGATGCTTAAAGGGTGAGCACATGGTTGCTTATTTTAGGAAACAAAGTAGGAGCAGGAATGGTGTCTAGGGGAAACGGGGAATGGCTGCATGGAGGAAAACACGAGGGAAGTAGATGGGGCAGGAAGCAGGCAGAGCAGGAGGAGAGTAGTGGGAAGGTAAAGGATGCAGAGGAGAGAGAAGCAGGCGGCGCATGATCCCCAGACCTTCCAGAGCTTCCCCTCCCTCACAGCATACAATGGGCCCCTTATCTGAGCTGAAGCCTTGATTTATGCCCTGGTGCAGGCAGAAATTAAATCAAACCTCGTCGGTGTATGGTTAATTGTTGGCACACAAAGGGCAGAGCCGGAGAGGGACCTCAATTAGGCGGGTCAGAGCGGGGGGTGAGGACACACGATGCCCTGCTCGGATGAAAGCCGCAAATTTGTAGAAACTTGACCCAAATGTCTAAAGATTGCTGGGCTAAATAATGCTGATAATGCAAACCCGGCATCTGTTGTTCTTTCCTGCCTTGGCAGGATAAAGTTATTCCATGGCCTAATGAGTTTTGAGCAGTACAAAGCGCGTCCTGCGCCCGTCACTCAGGGCAGCGCTTTGATATGGGAGTCACGCCGGTGACTTTGTGCTGAACCGCAGATAAAAGTCATTCCTACAGGGATTCGGGCTCCTTCGAAACTGGCTCTCAGGGCCCAGCTTTATCCCAGCTCAGTGCTTTGCAGCAGCCCTCCTTTTTTTTTTCTTTCTTTTTTTTTTTGATGGCAACTTAATTAAATTACCAAGCGGTTCATTTTTAGAGGCACCATCTTCAGAAAATGACAGCAATCCCAGCAATTATCAGTTGCATGCACAGATGGCTTTTTCCTCGTTGATAAATCCTCGGTCCCCAGTTTGTACATTTTTAGCGTGAAATGGGCAGGAGGGGGTTTGGTGTCAGTCTCGGCAGGGACCGGCACGAACTTGAGAGAAGAGCCTTGCTCTCAGGGGGCCTAGGTAATTCAGGAGTTGTTCTGAGTCGACTGAATGCCATGGTCCTCACTGGGGCAAATCTGTGTCGAATTGCATTTTGGAATTTAATTGACTTCACAATTGCTCTTCATGATTGTCTTGGGAGCTGCTGCAGAGCAAATCTGACGGCCAGCCAGCGCGCTGTGGCTGCGCTGCCTGCCCTGTGCTGGGAAAAATGCCTTTTCCCTGGCTGAAACGGTGCGGTTGCTGAGCTGAGAGGTTGGGACGTGGGGAAGCCTGTCAGAGTGATGGCGAAGCAGCAGCTGATGGGCTTCTGACGGTGGTTTGTCCTCTGGGGGTGAGGGCTTCCCTCCGCATGCGCTGGCTGCGGGTGCAGCCCACAACATCCCTCCCCGTCCAGAGCTGGGGACCCCCACCCCCCCCTTCCCCAAATCCCACTTTGGAATGCATGCTACTCTGACTCTTTGGGAGCAGTTCCCCCAAAACTACTTTAAGCAGGAACTTTTCCTGTGATGTTCCAGACGGGAAGCTGGGCATGCCTCTTACTGCCACCTCCCTTTGCGGGGTGGCATTGCCCCCAAAACATTGGGCCAGGCTGGAAATGCAGATTTGGCTTACGCACAAGCAAGGCAGTGGCGAGCTTACCCGTCTGCACAGGAATACGTATGAGCAGGGGCACGAGCATTTTCTCCTATTCACAGCAGCGCTTGCAAAGCCCGCTGGATCCGATTTCAGTATCGGATCCTCGGCCACAGTCAGCCTCGATGCCTGGGACAGGGCAGCCAACTTGGCATCTCCTACACCAAGAAAGCCTGCTCTTGCCATTTGCCCAGATCCCACTGGGAAACGCAGGGCCTGTTTCAGAGCGTTTTGTGCTGAGCATCGAGGATGTATAAAAGACAGGGAAAGCAAAAATGAGTAATCAAGGTGACGTTTCTTTCAAGTGAAGAGCAAAAGGAGACTTAATTCAAAGTGCTATGAGGAAAAAAAATGCGTGGCAGGCTGGGGACTCTGTCACTTGTAAGATGCAACTTCACTGGTTAAATTAGGAGTTTAAAAATGATCTGAGCCAGTTGGGCCTTCTCTGTGGTTAAAAAGCACTGCTTGGGGGTTTTGTCTTGTTCTCTGTTGCTGGGGGTTTCGAAGCTCGAGAGCTCAGCATCCCTTTCACGTCAACAGTTTTGAAGTGGTGTTTTGCAATCAGGCTGCAGTGCCCCAGGCACGGCTGGAGAAGCTGTCAGGGCACCAGGTACCATACCCGCGTGGCAAAGGATTTCGGAGGGGCTGCTGGAGGCTGCAGCCAGGTGTCCCATGGCCATGGGTACATAGCTGGGGCATTACCGTTCTATTTTTGTATTTCTGCATGCTTTTTTTTTTTTTTTTTTTTTTCCCCTCCTCCCCCTTGACAGCAACAAGGAACTGTTATGGGCAGCGTTCAGCCTGTCCTCTCAGGCAATGGGAAGCCTTTTGCCCCGGCCATCTGGGAGGCAGCGCGGCTCCCCTGTTTGTAAGAAGTGATGCTCTTGGGCTGCAAGTAATTTCTTCAGGTTATCAAGGGACAAAATGCCCTGAGTTCATTTAAGACGAAGAAGAAGGAAAAAAAAAACCAAAAAACCAACCAATACAATCAAAGCCATGTTCAGTGAAGCAATGAAAATCTGCATGCAAATTGCCTTTCCAGATTATTAAGTGATGATTCAGTGCCTGAGCGCGGGGTGTGAGGGTGGGAACGGAGATGGAGCGGGGGGCTCAAACCCAGGGTCCTTGGTGGGGCTGCAGCACGGTGGGTATGGAGCCGTGTCCTCCCTCCTGTCAGTGGGAAGGGCAGGAGGAGAGCTGGGGCGGGAGGGAAGGGTGCTGCTGGGGCAGGCCAAGCCTGTTTTTTCCAAGGAACTCCAAAATTGGGTGGCAAGCAGCTACTGAAAGTATCTGTGTTGGGGGTTTTCCAAATTGCTGGGTGCCTGGAGGCCTCGGAGTGGGTTTCCCAGGTGCCCCACGTTGCTGCTCGCCCCTTTGGACCTGGTTTGGGGAGACTTAAAAACCGAGCAAGCGTCACAGGGCAGGGGACGGGTAAAACCAGCCCTTTGCTAATGGTGCCCCCGGCTCTGTCCCCGCAGGCCCGGTTCACGGCGGATTGCCAGTTTCGGGAGCGATTCCAGGAGAACAGCTACAACACCTATGCCTCGGCTGTCCACCGCAGCCCGCGCTCAGGCCGGCAGTGGTACGTGGCACTCAACAAGCGGGGCAAAGCCAAGCGGGGCTGCAGCCCCCGTGCCCGGCCCCAGCACGTCTCCACACATTTCCTCCCCCGCTTTCGGCAGCCCCAGCCCCCTGAGCTCGCCTTCACCGTCACCCTCCCCGAAAAGAAGCCGCCGCCACCGCCGCCAAAACCGAAGGTCGCCCCATCCCCGCCTCGGAAAAACCTCGGCCCCATCAAGTACCGGCTGAAGTTTCGCTTCGGGTAGTGTGCCGTGGCGGGGATGCTGGTGTGGGAGAGAGTGGGCGCCTCCGCGGCTTTTTGGGGGTGACCTCGTGGGAGACCTGTGTCCCCGCCTCCCCGCCTCCCCTGACGGATGTGGCGACGCTCCACATAGCTGTGTTGGGCTCGGGGTCTTCTCTTCGCCCTGCAAACCGGACAGCATCCTTGGAGGTCTGTGCTGGGACGACGCAACTTGAGCTTTCCAAAGAGTATTCCTGTGGTGAACGGAAAACACTTGATGGACCTCGGGTTAATTTTCTGTGGTTGAAAGAAGCAGAAAGGTACCTCTACGGCGAAGATGTTTTCTTAACTTATTTTCACTAGTGACTCTTTTGACAATCATTTTCATGCAAGAGATATGTTCAAAGCCAACCTATTAAGTGCTTTTTTTTCCTTTTCGGGTTTTTTTTTTGCATCTCCTTTTTGCTGCACTTTTTTCCTCTGATCTTACCTCAGACACCGTGTATCCAGGTCTGCCCCTTCCCCTTCTCTTAAAAACCAGCTCCTCCCTTCCACAACAAAACAACAAGATCAAGTCCAACAAATTCATTCATCTTGCCTGTGGTGCAAGGGGGTCTTAAAACTCTTTGTTGGCAATAATACATAGATATATATATATATTTTTTTAAGGGTTGCAGGCTTGGGGAGGGCAACTGTTTGCAGCCCCGCTCCCGGTGGTCTCTCCTGTTCTTCCCTGGACAGCTGGAGGAGTGAGTCTCCTCCCGTCCATCAAAGTATGGCTTCGATGTCTGTCTTTAAAATACCTCTGCCCCGGCCCCGTGGCATTCCTGCTCGCACGGGGAGGGAGGCAGGCCGAGACCCCTCCAAGCCTCTGCTCCCTGGGGACGGGGATGCACTTGGCCTCTGACTGCCCTGGTTTCTTCCGACAGTTTCCGCTGCTGATTTATTTTATCATTCACAATATGCTTATAGAGTGGGGGGAAAGTGTTTTATTTTATAGCGAGTGTGGCGATGTGGCAATAAATGCTGTTACAGCTAGTTGTACCTTTGGAAGTGTTTTTTCCCACCCAGGTTGCCCTATGGCTGCGACTGTCGATTTCTTTCTCTTTTGTGGTGTTATCTATGGAGTAACTGTGCGTAGGAGTTTTTAATTGGTGTTTAGCTGTGTTGCGTATGTACAGAAAATGTTAGCATTGAACTTCACCAGTTAAGCCTTAATAGGAGCCCAGGCGGGCTCGCGTTAGCAAAACCTCTCCTGACCTGAGCCCCGCTGGTGTCGAGCAGCAATAAGGAGGGCAGGCGGTACTGCTGAGCCTCTTCTCCACATCTGATCATGGTACAAATGGCTATTTCCATTGAAATCGTGGTTCTTTGCCCATCAGCCTTCTGGGCAGCTCCAGGCTGGATGCATCCGCTCCACGTGGCAGCAAATGCTTTTGCACAAGGGTGCGAGCTCCATGTGCGGGGATGGATAGGGATGCCGGAATAAAATATAATCGTGCTTCATTTTATAAACTGGATGTGTAATCTCTTGCTTGTCTGCTATCCGTGTGGTTTTTTTTTTTCTTTTCTTCCCCTGAAGGAGAAAAATCAGTGTTGCTAAATTAGTCGCTACGCATGGTTTTGTCAGAGGGTTTGGCCGGTGTGGTATTGGTGGCAGGGCGGAGCGGAGCAAAATAGGTGCGTGTGCTTCCTTTGTATGCCATGCTCTGCATACTGCATGCCAAGACAAACCTTCAGATGGCTTCTCTTTGGCGGCTGTTTGGGCCGGGGTCACAGCAGGGGACTGCAAGCCAAACCCCGGCCATTTCCAGCGAGACAGCCTGACCACAAATTTACAAAATCCAAGTGACGCTGCTTATGTGCCATTCAGCAGCCAGGCACAATTAGGTGCGATTAATGCTCAGTGAAGCATGGGGCCACCTAAATGAACTAATTGAGTGAAAACATTTGCAGGAGCTGTGTAGGAGGGTGCCACCTCTGCCGTAGCCCCGGGGTGGGTGCCTGGAGCTCCCCGAGCAGGTAAGAGAGGAGCAAATGGGTCGGTCCCTTGCTGCCACTGCTTTCCCTCAGAGGGGAAAAGGTATTTTTTTAGTCTTTAAGGAAAATTCTTGTCGATAACTAGCCTGTATGACAAAAAATTGCGTTGATCTGTGTGTTTCTGGGCAAAAACTGATCCCGAACTGAGCTGTGATGGCAGGATCCAGCGTTTGCCATAGCAACTACCGGGAAGCACTGCTTGCTCTGTTGCGGTTGCTGGGAGGGACCGGAGAGTGCGGGGCCGTGGTTCAAGCACGTCACCCTTGGGACTCACCTGAGGAAGGAGGGGTGCTGCTGGTGGTCCGGTCCCTGCCCCCCCCCCCCCCCCCCGAGCTAGCCCTCCTGCAGCCCCTGTGCCTGCAGGGGATGAGCACCGCCATTGCCTTGTGCTTGTGGGTCTGATTGAACTCTGTTTCTCCGGACACCCCTCGCTGTTCCCACCGAGGAGAAAAGGAGCATTTATTGCACTTCAGAGCTGTCGGGTGAAATTTGGCTGAGGAAGCAGCTCGGGCATCTCCCCCCCACTCTGGGGGCTGGTGAAACCTGCGCTCTCCTACCCGGGCTGGGTGAGGACTGGGGCAGGCTGAGGGAGTGCAGGTGCTTTCCTCCCTCGTGCCCCGTTTCCCAAGGGACGTGGGGGCTGCCGCTCTGCATGTCGAGGGCTGCTGCTGAAACGCAAACGTTTTACTTGGGGTTTCTGGCAGCCAGGAGCAGCCCTGCAGTATGCAGCTAAAGGGTGCTATCAGGCACGGCAAGCTGTGGGGGGAGGCTGGTGCTTTAATATTACAGTACTTATTAAAATGTAATCACGCTATTGCAGTGAAGAGGACTGTGCCACGTCAGACAGCATCCCGCCAGCAACCTCAGCAGAGAGCCTAATGAAAGTTAATCTAAGTGGCCTGGACTCACAAACCCTTCCTGTTCCTTTCTGGCTACTCTTCTGCATGAAAATTAAGTAGGTTTACTTATGGGGAGGTGACTGAAGGCATTTAAAAAAATGGGGAAACACCTCTGGTAAATTCTGTGGACAACTTGAGAGACTTTTATGGATGTCCTGGTTTCAGCTGGGATAGAGTTAACTGTCTTCCTAGTAGCTGGTACAGTGCTATGTTTTGAGTTCAGTATGTGAAGAATGTTGATAACACTGATGTTTTCAGTTGTTGCTCAGTAGTGTTTAAACTACAGTCAAGGATTTTTCAGCTTCTCATGCCCAGCCAGGGCACCTGACCCAAACTGGCCAACAGTGTATTCCATACCATGTGACGTCCCATCTAGTTTAGGAACCGGAAAGGGGGGGCGGGGATTCGCCGCTCGGGGACTGGCTGGGTGTCGGTCGGCGGGTGGTGAGCAATTGCCCTGCGCATCATTTGTACATGTCAATCCTTTTATTGCTACTGTTGTCATTTTATTAGTGTTATCATTATCATTATTAGTTTCTTCTTTTCTGTTCTATTAAACCGTTCTTATCTCAACCCAGGAGTTTTACTTCTTTTCCTGATTTTCTCCCCCATCCCACTGGATGGGGGGGAGTGAGTGAGTGGCTGCGTGGTGCTTAGTTGCTGGCTGGGGTTAAACCATCACAATGGAATAAAGGTAACTTTTCCAGTGTGTTTTGTTTCTTAGATTTCAAAAGTAGTTTTGGTCTTGGCTTACTTTTATTTACAGTTGTTGATTGTATTTAAACCTTTCTGGCTACTGCCTTTGCAAGCAGAGCGAAGGCCATGTTGCACTAGCCAACTGCTCCCTGAGCAGGATGAGCAGCCCAAAACCTGCAGCAGAAGACCAGAGCCTGCTGCAGCCCTGCTCCCAAGGCAAGAGGGAGCCTCCCTGCCATTCAGCAGGCGGGGATTTTTCTGGGAGAAAGCACACAAGACCGAAATGCTTCTTTTCGTCTTTCCTGCTTGTTGGCGGGACTTAGTCTTCCATGCTGTTGGGAGTATTGCACCTGCGGAATCAACTGGAGCAACAGTATGCTCTGTATTGTGACTTGAGGGAGGGAGAATTGCTGTGATGGTCCAGGAAAAGAAGGGCTGCAGCTTTGCAGTTCCGACTGACATCAACTATGCTGTCAGCCGCTCCTGTTTCATCTGAGTGGACTTAATCGTCTTGGCTTCAACAGCAACAGCACTAATTGCTGGACTCTTAAACAGGTTTTTGTACTTTACATAAAAGCCCTTCATATTGCCTTTAAATATTGTTGTGCACAGAGGAAAAACTTTCTGGGAAAATCCAGGGCAGGGGGGCTTTCCTACTTCTCTCTTTTGGGTGCTGAGGGCAGTGGGCCATGCTGGGGAAGGGGTTCTGCATTTGGGGACCGTGGGAAGGTTCTGGCTGCTGGAAGCGAGCAGGGAGGAGGGCTGTGTGTCAGCAGGATCAGTGGCCTTGGGTGAGGGACCAGCAGCCTCTCAGGCAATTTTAATCAGGGAGCAGGCTGAGAGCAGGGCTGGTACGAGCCTGGCGGTGGGTGGCATCCAGGGAACCAGGCCATATGAAGATAACACAGATGTATGAAATGAACCATCCTAGGACACCAGCATGGTGCATGTGAGCTCTTTGTCAGCTAGGCTAAAAATGGCATGATTGCACAATGTGGACCGATACCTAAAATTTGCCCTTTTTTTTCTCTCCCATTTGCTTTCTGAGTCATCTTTTCCTGCAGGCTTTGCAGATATAAAAAGTCTCAGATGTTGATTAGGCGAAGTACTGCATGGGGAGAGATGTGGAGCCTCTGGAAGCTCAGCTTGAAGCACGACGTTAGCAAGTGTTGGAATAAACGTGAAGTCCCCTGGGAGCAGGCGACTTCCTTTTTGCTTTGCAAAGCTGGTGTTTTACCCCAGTCAGCTCACTTCGCCAGGAGCTGCCCCGGGCAGGCCAGGCTGGTGGCTGCTATGGGCTGCACTGTTGGCGTGTTCACCTCCTAGAGAGTAACTCCAGACTGAACTTCTCACTCGATGGGGAAAACATTGCCTTAAACCCCGCATACGTCGATAAGTTGGGGGTTGGCATGGTGTGTCATTTTTTTTTTCCTTTTTTTTTTTTTTTTTCTCTTCTCCCATCCCTGACTTACCACTGTGGTGCTGAGGAGAAACAGCTGGAAATGAAACAAATGAAGGGGATTCCCAAATTCTTTTCCGAACAACTGCCCCCTTGGAAGGTGGCACAAATCCACGTGGAGTTGAGGAAGGGGCCACAGGGAGCACGGTGGGGTGCGCTGAGCTGCCAGCTGTGCCCCAGCTCCGCGTTCCTGGTTGCATTTGTTAAAATTCTGAAATGAAAAAGAAGCCCCCACGTTCCCTCCCTCCCCATCACACCTTGTTTCTAACCTCTGCAGAGGTACATCGTTTTCCAAATGCCCAGAAATATTTGCTTGGGTCCTACGCTTCCGCACCGCAGCATGTCACAGCTCGGGGCCTTCAGCCCACGGATGCGGGCGCATCGGCTGCAGATGCACCGTGCCGTCCCCTGCCTTCCCACAGAGCCCCGTTATGGCTCCGTTTCCACTTCTCCTGCGGGACAGTCAAAAATAAACAACCCGCACGGGAAC
>NW_010972920.1:285790-287584 GCF_000737465.1 Haliaeetus leucocephalus | reverse complement strand
CATGGCGGCGGCCGATCCCCCCCCGCCGCCGCCGTTCCGCACCTACGAGGAGTACCTGGGGTCGCAGGTGACGGCGCGGGACCTGCGCTATCTGGAGGTCAGTGGGAAGCGGGACGCGGCCCCACGGGTCCCGGCCAGGCCCCGGCCTCTCTTGGTGAGGACTGGTCGGGGTAGGTTAGGCCGCCCCCACCCCGGTGGGGAAGGCCCCCTCTGTGGGCCTCGGGCCTGTTTTCTGTGAGGTACCAGCCTCGGTGGGAGAGGGCTGGGTGGCCGCAGTGACAGGTCAATAGTGAGCTGGTGAGGGGAGTCAGGAGCGTTTTTAGCTTGTGAAGCTTTTGGGGTCCCTTAGGTGCAAGGGTCTCATCAGGAAAACCCACGTTCTTGGGGCTTGAACTGTCCTGCTGCTCCCCGTGTGAACTTTCCCCACGGGGGGAGGTGGTACAGACAAATCCCCCAAACTAGGCTGAAGTCCGTCAGCAGCGGGGGGGCTGTGAGGCAGGGGCAGGGGCACGCCAGTGGTGGTTGTGTCTTGGTTGGCCTGAGAAGTGCGGTGGGGAAGCCGAAACAGGGGTCTGCTCACAAGCAAGCTTCAAAGCGCAGGTCTGGAGCAGAAAGCCTTTCATGTGAGCAGCTGTTTGTTTTGTAGCATTTGCTGTTGATATCCACCCAGAGAAACAAAATGTAGCAACAAACACCCCCTCTGTCTAGAGGTGTAAGATGAGATGAAGACAGTGGGGCTGGCTTTGATGTGCAAAGGCAGCCTCAAGCCCGGTGCATAACTAAAACTGCAAGAATATCTTGTCCAGTGCTTATGAAGCATGATGTTTGGGCTGAATCATTCCAAGGGATGTGTCCCGTCAGACAGGTTACATCACAGCGATATTCAGAGCGTGCCAACTGCTGAAATTTTGACCTCTAAAAATGGTAGCGCACATTGCTCGGTGCGAAACACTTTGGGGAAAGTTGCAAAACGTTTTCTGTCTCACACTTAGAAGGCAGGTGGTGTGGAAAATGGTTGTCGTTGCTTACAGGTTTTCCCTTGGAAAGCAGATGCCTATCCCCGGTTGCCTTTAAGCAATGGGGACCGAGTCTGGCATCCCACCTGCAGACTGGGAAGAGCTGGTGGGGGCACCTGGCCGGGGTGGGAGAGGCAGGGGGTATTTCCTGGGGTGTTTTGCCTGTCGGGGCTTATCAGGTGCCGCGTCTTGGGCTGGAGAAAATAGCTCACCCCCAGCTCGGCCGCCTCCCGCCCCAGCGCTCAGCTGGTTGGTGTTACTCTCCCGCGGGGATGTTAGTTTAAACTCGGGAATGCGTTTCCAGCTGGAGGTACGAAAGAGGAGAGGACACGTCCTCTCCTGGGGCCTAGGGGCGGTGCAGGCGGAGGAAGAGGGCCGAGAAACTGCCGGGCTTCAGCTGCTGAGATTTGCTTGCCGCTGCCTGGGATGGCCGTGGTGGCACAGAACCCCCCCCGAGCACCTCCAGCCCCGCCGGTGAGCTGGCGCTCGCAGCTCCCGCATCGTGGCCGTGCTTCTCCGTTCCTCTTAGACTTGAGCGAGGCAGAGCCCGCCGGTGTCTGCAGCTCCCTCCTGGCTGCCCAGCACAGCCGGTGTCAGGCAGGCGTTACGCAGACCGCCTCCCCGCTCCTGGCTGACGTTCTCCGCTCGCTGAGCCCCGCCGGCTCCCGCTAGCGCCGCCCTGCCCGTGTCCCGCCGCCGCCGGGAGCACCAACCCCCGGGCACCGGCAGCCGCGGCTGGGAGCGGAGGTGCGACTCGGCGGGCTGTGGGAAAACGGCC
>NW_010972920.1:260975-285651 GCF_000737465.1 Haliaeetus leucocephalus | reverse complement strand
GGGGGGGGGCGCGTCCCCGGTGTGCCGGCGGTAACCGGGCTCCCTGCCCGTCTTTTCCTTCCCGCAGAGCGAAGAGGTGGGGCGGCAGCTGGTGGAACTGGGCTTCCGCGGCTCCGGGAACGTGCTGCGGCGGGAGGAGTTCGAGGCCCGGGCGGCAGCGGCCGCGGGGCTGACGGCGGCGGCCCCCCAGAAGTAAGTGCCCGCCCGGGGCCCTCGGGCGCACCTCGCTAGGCACCTGCCCTGCAGCTTGCTGGAGCGGGGACCGTGTCTGCACCACCGCCTGGCAGCCTCCGCTGATTTCCTTTCCCCGGTCAAACAGGTGTTGTAACACCAGTGACCCGTCCTCAAAAGCTGAGCCCTGGCTGTTGGGGCTGCTTCATGACTTGGGGTGTGTTTGTGTGTGTGTCTGTGGGCGCTGTTCTTGTCTCCCTTCCCCTAGGCTCAAATACCAGCGTAAGAGAAATGAGGCAATGGTGTTTCTTAGGTGGTAGATGTGCTAGAGACACCTAAATACTGCTACTCGGTTACAAAACAATGCACTTCAATACCTCGATCGTCCTTTCAAAGTTGCAGCCAAGAAATGTCTGTTTTCTAACACTTCACGCTTCTGGGATTGATGGTTACAAGACAGGGAAGGTACTGATGGAACAGGCATGGCATATGAGAAGGAAAAATATCCTTTCTTTGCTGATCAGCTGTAAGGCTTTAAGGACTGAGTTCATTGAGTAGGGTAGTCTAGAGTTCCTTTCCTGTCTACAGCAGTGGGTGAACTCGTCTTGGCGCCTTGTGAGTGTTCCCCTGGGTCAGGGAGATTGGGATTGCTGTTGGAGCGCTCCCTTTACATAGGGTAGCTGAAGCAAGTCACGTAAAGGTGTATAACTAGCACTTGGGAAGATATTTAAATGGCTTAGGCTGGATGAAGGTCTCTGGATCCTGTTACAAGGCGTCTGCTCTTTTATGTGGAGTATTTTAATTCCATTTCCAAAAGTCTTTGTGGGGAGAGCTGATTTACTCTCCGAAAGCCTCTGACAAAGGAAGTTCAAGCAGTGCATATGCAATTTCTTTTTTTTTAGGCTTTTGTTTTGTTTTGACTTCTGTCATCTCATACTTGTTACAGCGTGTATTGCTACAGCATGTGTTTTCCACGAAAACTCATGTTGCGCTGGGAACTCAGTGCTTTGCAGTAAAGCTTTGTCATATCTTGTGCCTGGTACCCCCTGCCTTTTTATTTTTGCACCTTCTCCGCTCTGTTTAACCAGCCTGCAAATCTTAAAAAATATTTCGCTGTTTACTATTCTTTGCTTCTTGAGAAAAAATAAATGAACAACCCCTGTAAATAGTGAACTTTTTTTGGGTGCCTTCCTACAAGAAGCTAAATAACATTACTACAATACTTATTTTGTCAACGTGGTTGGTGAATAGTAGAGCCGCTGAGCAGTCTTATTCTCCTGTGATGCTTTTCCTTTTTCGTGCTATAGTGAAATGAGCATTTAATAATTTAACAGCATGCATCAAATGCCTTTTGTAGCATTTGTGGGCCAAGAAGGTGTGCTGTGTCGTTAAGCTATTGCCATACTTCGTGCACAATCCTGTATCAAACTTCTATTCCAGGGAGAAGGTGACTTTTTTTTTTATTTAAAGGATTAAGTGTTCATGTCACTGTATGGAGAAATTAATTTTGGAAAACCAAAGGCTTAATTATTTGAATGAAGACAAAAAGGATTGGGTTTTTTCGTACTTGTTTAGACCTGTAACATTCTGTGGCTTATGCCCAGTCGTACTCTGCAGCCAGATGAAGCTGATGGTGACAGTGCTGATGACATCCAGAGAGTAAGAACTGAACTCAAATGGCTGACCGGTTGGTCTTGTAATGTTCTTCTACAGTATGTTTCTAAAGCAGTGATCATTATTAATTACTGTTCTAGTGATTCCGTGTGTGGAGATGAGTGAAAATGAAGTAAAGGCACAGCTCTTGGTGCAGTTGTGTCTTTCCTTGATGTCTTGAGTGGGTGTTTTGTCCTACTGTCCTTTTTTGTTTGGTTATTCTTTGTTTAGTTTCCCATTAGTTTGTAGGTGGGGAGATGTCAGGGTTGACTCACAGGGTTAAGTGGCCTATTTTAACAGTGTTTGGTTGAGCAGATTATCCAAAAGTCTGCGTCAGGAGTTGTGGCTGTCAGGGCTTCTGAACTGTCTGCTTGCACAAATATATCTGTGGTTTTCTCTGAGCAGAAGAAAAAAATTCCTCGAGTTGAACTTGGCTGCACAGGTCTCAGCAACTGTCACTGTTAATTGTGACTGCACGGATTATTTTTGCATGTGAGAGCAAACTCCTTCGGCATGTGTCTCCAGGATTTCTGCTTTGATGCTCCTCTCCATCCCCTACCTACTGCCATGACACTGCTGTCTCCTACAAAGAGGTTGACAGGGCTATTTCCCATTGTTGTTGTTTAACCCCAGCTAGCAACTAAGCACCATGCAGCTGCTCACTCACTCCCCCCCCACCCACCCAGTGGGATGGGGGAGAAAATCGGGAAAAGAAGTAAAACTCCTGGGTTGAGATAAGAACGGTTTAATAGAACAGAAAGGAAGAAACTAATAATGATAATGATAACACTAATAAAATGACAACAGTAGTAATAAGAGGATTGGAATGTACAAATGATACGCAGTGCAATTTCTCACCACCCGCCGACCGACACCCAGCTAGTCCCTGAGCTGCGATTCCCCGCCCCCACTTCCCAGTTCCTATACTAAATGGGATGTCACATGGTATGGAATACCCCTTTGGCCTGTTTGGGTCAGCTGCCCTGGCTGTGTCCTGTGCCAACTTCTTGTGCCCCTCCAGCTCTCTCGCTGGCTGAGCATGAGAAGCTGAAAAATCCTTGACTTGAGTCTAAACACTACTTAGCAACAACTGAAAACATGAGTGTTATCAACATGCTTCGCATACTGAACTCAAAACATAGCACTGTACCAGCTACTAGGAAGACAGTTAACTCTATCCCAGCTGAAAGCAGGACACCCATTCAGAATAATCTTGTGCATGAAAGAAAAACAGTGTGAGTTTTTCAAGTCTAAGATGGGATATATGGCTCGGGAGGTTCATACAATGAGAGGTTATGTGGATCAAAACACAGAGGAGGTAGCTCTTAAGTAACTTTCTGTGTTCTCTTTGGGAAACAAACTTGTGTTTAATGGTGTTGGAAATACCTGCAAGTGGTCGATACTCGTCGTAGCAATGGGGTTCCCACAGCCAGAGTGCTTCCCGTGTGCCTTGCTGATATAACCACACTAAGCCATAAGAAACAGTGTACGCCACTGGTATTGCACAAGAATAGCTTCAAGCTCCAGTTGCTAAGAAGTACTAAAATAAGCCAACAGCCATAATAGATATGGCCTCTGCTGCACTTCAGCTCCATGGTGTGCCACTTGCTATTATGCATAGCTGCTGTGTTTGCTGTAGGCTTCCATAATTCCCATTTTATCTTTAGGGTTAGTCTGTCAGCGTTCAGAAACATTTAATTTACATAGGCTGTATTAGTTAGCAAGCTTTTACTGCTGTGCCTTTTACGGCATCACAGAACAATCACAGAAACCTGTAATTTATTGGAGATGTAAAGCCTGATGCAAAGGTTAGTAACCGGGAAGTGTCCTCTTAGCCGCAACTTCGAAGCACGGTTCCTGTGGAGTAGCAACAAATCAGCAAGACAGAACTGAGTAGATGATTTAGAGCAGTAGTAGAAGGTGAGCACAAAGAAGGTTGTCACTCTTACGATGCTTTTCTGTTTTTGTAGTTGTTGCTTAAACGAAATGGTTAGGGTTTGCTCAAGAACCAAGTAGTCTTCTTCATGTGTACGAAGGCACGCTTGACGAATATTTGAAAAATTAGCTTCAGAGCAGGTACATATTACACCATACTGCAAAGCTGCTTCTGATCAGAGGCGGGGATATTTTCCCTCAAATGTCTAGAAAGGTAGTGGGTTGTTCCTCTGAATCCTTACCTCTTTTGCCTTCTGAATGCCTCTTCCTTAGTTAAATAGCATTATCAGTTAAGGCATGTACTTGGTAGGATTGGTACGACTTCCTTAACAAATGGTAAAAATAAGTTGAGTACATGTTGCAGAAAATGAATTTGGGTGGGCTGGAGGCAGTGCATTTATTTCCTGTCTTTGTGAAGCAGTCTTAAACTTTTCTGGTCTTAGTGTCACATGTGAAGTCAAGTGAAAATTGACAGGGGAAAGTAAATACAAGTAAGATTAGTTCCTTTAAAATACTTTGTGCTTTTCCACAAAAAAGGGGCACCATCAGAGACTTGGATTTGGGCTTTTTTTTTTTGGTAAGAACAAAGAAACAGGGTAATAAAAAACAGTGAACCGCAGACTTAGAGAGGCAGATAGAAGCACGACATGCCATCTGTTCTTTGCGACAAGGATGTATGTGTTTCTTTGGGATCTGAAATGAAGGGAGTTGAGCCCTGGGTTGTCTTTTATTTTTTTTCACTGAAGTAAATTGGAAATAAAGAATTTTTTTTTTCTTTTTATATTAGGTCATCTTTAAATGAGTGCAAGATCGTTTATTTTTTCTGTTGTCCAGAATGACACAGGTGGAAAAATCTCAAGTTCCTCAAAAGTGTCCTGTAACTTGCATAGCATTTATGTTTAAGAAGAGCTGTGTTTTTTCAGCTGAGCATGCACAGAATAAATAAAACTCTGGTTGACATCAGGACAGGAAACAACTTACTGTCAGTTGTCTCAACTGGAAATACAGTATTGCCTTATGATGCTTTCAGCTCCTCTTCCGATGGAACATTCTGAGGCAGCAGCATTTCATAACTGCGTTTGTATTTCAAAGCCTGGGTCCAGGCTGCGTGGACTTCCTGACATCTATATGGCACCTATACTAGTGTTTTACTGTGGAATTACTGTGGCCTCTGCTTACCAGGGAACTACACTACTTTCACATGGATTTTAAGTGACTTCTGAATGGCACATGGGTATTCCCTACCCACAAGATTTAGTACTAAGCAACACTGATAAATCTGTAAATCGCTTCCATTTCAACTCCTGCTCTACTGATGACCATGTTGAACAGGTGTCTTTGCTACTGCTGATGTCACTGGGGTGGGTTCTGTAGCTACGAACTGTCTCTGCCCCTTGCAGAGAGAATTGCTAAAGCCTGCAGTCAAAGGAGCAGTGGCTGAAATGGAGAGGGTGTTTAGGATAGGGATCTGGTCTTTCTGCTTCAGGTCTTTAGTGTTTTACCTACTGTAACCAGGAGAGGCCTCTCTCCACTTAAGATTCACAGCCCTTGAGCTCTCGTCTGACTGCTTAGTGATACGAGTAGACAGTGATAAGGGGGGAAAAAACCCCCAACCAAACCCCAAACAAGTGGAACCGTCCTTGTTAAGGCTTTTCTTTGGAGGAAAGGCTGCTACTTCCATTCAGAGTATCAGGGCTGTATCACTTGCAGGTGCTAGAAATGCTGTGTAGCTGCCTCTGTGCTGGGATATCTACAGCTGTGTGCTGGGAAGTGCAAGAATAATGTTGAGCTACAAGCTGCTCTGGAATGGAGTGCTGGATCATTGTCCTCTGAAATGGGTCCATTTCGTGTGTAAAATAGCCGTTGGCTTTTTTTTTTTTTTATTTGGCCTAGGAGGACCATGAGGGTGACTAGTTAGCCCATCAGTCAGCACTGGTGCCTGAGAAGGGGAGGGTGTACAGCATCGCTCTCGGGGCCGCTTTTCTGTGGCTTAAGACACCAGCACTGGCCTTTGGAGCAGGGATAGGAACCCAGAAATATTTCTCCTGTGCAAATGGGGGTGGGAGCGGAACAGCAAATGGCAAAGCTGGGCTTTGCTCCCAGATGGTAGAAAATCTGGATTTAAGTTTCATCAGCCAGAGGAGAGAATGAAACCCTGGTGCCAGCCATCCTGGGATCATGTGTTAAGTCATTGTCAGATGTTCCCATCTTCTGTTTTATCTTTTGCATAACGTGATTTGGGAGGTACATTACAGATTGCCCCTTTATCAGAGAAAGCAGAAAATGAAGCAGAAGGGGGAGCTCCTTTCATTTCTGCAAACTCTAGGCTTGAGGCAGTTGCAGAGTAGTTTGCTTTCAGATGTTTTGTGAGTGTCCTACCAAACACAATTAATTGTAACCTGTCTCTATTTGGCACCCTATCCTTTTGTGCTACTCCTCCTCTGATCCTTTATGCAGGAGTTGTGGGCTCAGAAACACCTCTGTCTACTGGATGTGTTTTTATGGCCTACAAAAGTTTCTCTTAGAAAGGCAATCAGGTCTAGTTAAAATGTATTCATTCCTTTTGCAAACCCTGTGGACAAGAGGTGTTTTGGTACATGGGTCGATAGTAGGTCTTCGGCTGTCCTCTCTTTCTTTAACCTGCTTTTAAGCAGGCTGCTAAAACAAAACATTAAAAGCGAGGGACGGAACGTTGTTCTTTTTTTTTTTTTTTTTTAGAAGTATTGCTTTGGATTTTGGTATTGCAAGTAATCCCACTGAAATACAATGCAAAGAATTAAACTTCAGGAGTCTGCACTTAACGGTAGCCTAATTCTTTTAATTTATTTCAGTGATTGGAGATGCAGGAAGTGCCAAATCCCAAAGCAATTATATGTCTAATGTTAAGTGCAACATCTTTAAAACCAAATCTTTGGTTGGGGGTTTTCACATGTGTGTGCGCATGGTCTAAAGACTTTTCTTGTATACAGAAAGAAAGAAGGAAATATGCCGGAAGCAGATCTTCATTCAATATGTACGATTTTAATTTGCAGTCTGATTCTTCCTTCAAATTTTCTCTGTGGTTCTTGTGCTGGAGTGGCTCTATACACAGTGCAGGCCTCACGGATTCTGCTGTGACTGCAGGGAAAACTCTCAACAGTTGAATGATAAACTATGGGTTGAAATTTCTTTGAGGGTATTTTCTTTGTATGAATCAAGATGTGGCTGAGTAGTAGTACATGGATACTGCTTCAGAGGGAGGATGCTGGAAGGGATGAATCTGTTCATTCTTGAGGGAGTGTAGGAAGTGACCTTCTCTTAATACACCTAAGGATCTTGGAGGAAAGCGGTGTGACTTTAGTCCCTTCCTTTCCCATTTTAGCTCATAAATTACTTTTGACTTTGGCATGGACTATACCTTCACTGAGGAGAGAAGGGGGAAAGGTACAGTCTGTATTAGCAAGTGCATCAAACTGCTTCAGTGGAAGAATGTGGGTAGTATGTGATGCTCTCAGTTTGCTGGGTGGGCCAGTGTCTTACAGCCAAGGATGAATCGAGGGATAGCTGTTTTAAACACTTGTGGCTTTTTAGGTAGCATTACAAATACGGAGTGAACCTACTCATAACTAAGCTTGAAATGCTGAAAGGCGCTGAAGGCAGCTGGGCGCCCTGTTTCCCGTGAACTGACCTGCTAACTTCCTCTGAGGCTTTGAAGAACCACGTCCCTGTGCATGTGGTAGAGCCACTCCTGGTTTTGTCCCCCACCAAATCTCCCCCAGAGCTATTACTAAGCTCCTGCAGAATTTTTTTTCTGTGATGTTATGGAAAAAGTATGGTTAATTATATTTCATATCAACGTGCCTCTGCACTCTTAGCACTTGCTGGGACTAGAGGCCAAACAGCTTGAGTCATGTGTCTGACAGTATGCTTTTTGGCTCAACCAGAATGAGTAAGAATTGGAGAATGTGAAAGAAAATCCATGGCAGGAATATCTTAGAGCTTTTCTTTTCTTCCCCTGTTTTTATAAGCCCATAATATACAGATAACATTTAGATGGATATCAATGTTGGAAGGCTTCTCTGAGCTGAATTTTTTTGAAGCTTGCACATGTCTTGGTAATTCAAGGTTGGGTAAACAGAGCAAACTGGAACAGCCTTAAGAATGTTTCATGGTGGCCCTTCTGGCCCAGCAAAATAGCTTTTTTGGACATCTTCCTGTTCTCTCTGTGTTTCTCTCCTCCTTCTCCACACCTTCCCTTGGAGTCTTTTAAACCAGTACCTTAGTGGGAAGGGGAAGATGACCCATTCCTGACCCTAAACCGCAGGATTGAGACCAGGTTTTTCCTCCTCTCTGAATTTTTATTGCTTGCTCTACTGTTAAAATAGCAGCATGTTTTTCTCAACAATTCAGTGTGAAGTAGCGCTTTCTCAGACTAATGAAGGAAGGGGACGAATGCAACTCCCACTCTTGTTGGAAGACTGACTCCTTGATAGTTGTTTGTTGATCATATAGAGACCTTGTAGTTCTTTCTGCTTCTGTCATGATTTGAAACTCCTGAGATCCAGCCATAGAAAGGAGTGGGCTCCAGAATTGCTTCTTACGCAGAAAGCGATATTTTGCAGAAAATGCTAGGAGGTGAGTTAGCTGGTTGAGTTTTAGAATTGTACTAGTTGGTAGCATCAGCGCTGGGTGCTGATAATCCTGAAATCTTCCCCTTCTGATACTTAAAACTTGTTTGCATTTCCTGTTATATCTTGCCACCTACGTCTGTCTCTTGGTTGGTGTTTTTCCACACTCTTAGCAACTCAGTTTCTGTTTAGGAAAACAAAACCTCTTTCACCTAACTCCAGCCTTCACTTTTGTGCAAATAGCAGCTCTAAATCTGTAAAAGGTCATGTCACCATAATGCCACTTTTTTCTTTTCTGGTATGTTCTGGTAAGGGAAGAAGTAATTGCTGACACTTTTTTGACTGTCCTTATTTTGGTTTCGTTAGCCCCAAGTTGAGTGGGAAAAGGCAGGCATCCGTAAGCTTCTTAGGGATTCCACAGACATAAGTAGACACTTAAATTAGCTGCAGTCATTCTTTTTGGGCTTTCTCCAAACTTGCGATGGCTACGTACTCAAATGAAAAAGACATAGAAGGCAGTCTGAGACTGTGGAAGTCAGTTTACTGACCAGTTTGTTTCTGCTTCCCCTTGTGTGTCTAACGCCATAGGAAATCGGTGTCCCAAGTGGTGTCTTCAGCGTAAGCCTCTTGAATGGTTAAAGCAATAACTTCCTTCCTTGAGGGTGGGCCTAGAAGTCATTTGGGTTACCCTGAGCAAGAAAACGATGAATTTTTGTTTCCCTCAACAGAATTCTCCTGGTTGTGTATGATGTATGAAGTCAGACACCTTGAGAAATGTAGATGGAACTTCCTAAACCTGGCAGGTGAACACAAACATCTACATGGATGTGTGTAGCTGAAGATAGAACATTAGGGTGTACATACTAATACTGGGTGCGTGACTACTGAAAGTTTTGGGCTGCCTAGCAGCTTCGGTCCTTCAGAAGTCAGGTGGCAAGGCTGAAGGAAGGAGAGAAGCTTTGACAGCTGCATGTGAGGACAATGCGTTGCCTGTTCTAAATTGTCTAGTCCAAAATTGGGAAAAGTGGAAGAACAAGATTTCTTGATTTTTCTGTCCGTGACTGAGCTGAATTTTAAGATGGTACTGCAATAAGCTCTTTATTTTGTGGTTTGGTTTTTTTTTCTGTTTTTTTTAAAATTTATTTGTAAGTGGTACAGTGAGGAGCAAGTTGATAGGTCGCATGATTTGCAATGGACATTTCACTGAAATAAGTGTATATACGTGCTTTCCAGCAAATCCAAATATGATGTGGAAAGAATAAGTAAGGATTTCCAGCCTTGACTATACAGGCTATGACATAGGCTTCTGAAAAAGATAAGTAGCTGAACAAATACCTAATACAAATTTTGAGTGATATGTATTTATATCTGGGGACCATTCAATTTGCCGTGTGTGGAAGTTGTCCCCCAAGTAGCACACAAACGTGAGTGGTTTTCGATAATTCCAAGTGTTATGTTCTTAATATTCTTAATACAATATTGAATGTTTTTTGAAGAGGTCCGGGTGTGTTTGGGTAGCTTTCTACTCTAGGCAGTGAATTTGTTACACTAGCAGAAATATTTTTTCACCTGGAAGCGTGTTGCAATAATCAACATTCTTTGCCTAAGAATAAATTGGTCATCATATTTTTACTTTTTTTTTTCTTTATAAATTGTGGATAGTTTGGGGAAAATATTTGGAATAAATAAATGAAATGTGTTTAAGTAGGTGCTGAAAAGTATTTCCTTTTAGAGGGATGGTTTGTTATTTTGCTGGTAATCTTCAAGCAAATGAAACAGGAGTCCGGGAAATGGATTTGCCTGTGGATTCCTGCAGTTCATAATCTGCTGGTTCAGAGTTCTTTTGGACAAGATAGACGTTAAAGAAGTGCATAGTCTAGCTAGGATGAGCTAAATACCTAGAAAAGAGAAGTGATTTTCAAAGAATTTGATATTTATTTCCTTTTGGTATAACTTTGCCTAAGGCAGGGATGCTCAAACATCTGCACGTTCTTCCATCTTCCTGCTAATGTGCCTTGTGAACACACATCTTCAAAGCGCTGTAATTCAGGTGTTCTATATTAAGTGAAAAACAAAGCACCTTTCCTCCTCTGAAGTATATCAAGGATTGCATCTTTTGCAAAACAGTAGTTCTGAGCCGAAATATTTCTCTGCACCAAAGTAAAGTGAGAACCGCAGGCCCACACTAAGGACTAGACAGAATTTTCTGCCTGGCCACCTCTAACGCAGTGAATGGCAAGTCCTGAAAAAGGTTTTGTCAGCAGCTCTGTTGTGGTAAGGAAGCAGCTTTCACAAATACGTGTACAAAAGCTAAAGATCCGCCAAGGCTACTTGCTTAAATGTTTCAATGTCTGGCTGTCTTGGCCACACAAAACCTGAATTTCTTTGGAGTGTAAATCTGCTTAAGGATAGCAGGGACCGCAGCATTTCATGTTAAGAGGTTTTGATGCGTAAAGCTTGACAGTATGTTTGCATTCTTCTTGTGCGGGACCTGGCACCCACTTGGGACACATCCTTGTAAAGTTACAGTAGCCAGTGTGTCCTGGTTTCAGCTGGGATGTAGTTAACTGTCTTCCTAGTAGCTGGTACGGTGCTATGTTTTGAGTTCAGTATGTGAAGAATGTTGATAACACTGATGTTTGTTGCTCAGTAGTGTTTAGACTATAGTCAAGGATTTTTCAGCTTGTCATGCCCAGCCAGGGCACCTGACCCAAACTGGCCAACAGTGTATTCCATACCATGCGACGTCCCATCTAGTTTAGGAACTGGGAAGGGGGGGGCAGGGAATCGCCGCTCGGGGACTGGCTGGGTGTCGGTCGGCGGGTGGTGAGCAATTGCCCTGCGCATCATTTGTACATTCCAATCCTTTTATTACTACTGTTGTCATTTTATTGGTGTTATCATTATCATTATTGGTTTCTTCTTTTCTGTTCTATTGAATCGTTCTTATCTCAACCCAGGAGTTTTGCTTCTTTTCCTGATTTTCTCCCCCATCCCACTGAGTGGGTGGGGGGAGTGAGTGAGCGGCTGCGTGGTGCTTAGTTGCTGGCTGGGGTTAAACCACAACACAGTGTCACTTGGTTCCTACCAAACAGATGTAGCAGTTGGGCTGAACAGTGCTTCCTCACCTGAGAACTCAGTCTGCTGATTAGCGCCAGCTACTGGAAGAGGAATCGCATGATACTTTTGTGTGTCTTCCAGACATAGAAAACCTCTCTTAATGTAGCTATGTATGCTTTTGGGAACGTTTGCAACATGTTTGTCTAGTTCATCTTTGAGGATCTGATTCTGCTCCAATACGTTCTGGTGCGTTTCTTAAACTGTGTGTGTGTGAGTGGCGTGCTAACAAGGGCAAGTTTTTCTCTGGCTTACACCCCTATAGAGGATTGCAAAGTTGGTGGGAACAGCGTGAACTGTCAGCTTGGCCTGGCTTGCACGTGGGAGGTGCGTGCACCAAATTATACAGTAGCATCAAAATGGAGACTATTTGTATTAGTCTCCGTAGTAACTTGAAGCACACCGTGTCCCACAAATACACTCTGTTTTCATATAGTATCATTCTCTACATGGCAGCTTAAGTACCTGAATTGTCACAGAATTCGCTATGTTAGTTTCTAGAAGGCAAATGATAATAATTGTCTGCATATCCAAGGTTTAGCTTTGTGCAAACTCCTCTTAAGCAAGCATCGGGTTTGGCACCAGCATGTGGATTCTTAGCTTTAAGCTTAGTAAAAGAACGAGGGTACTATGATGAACGATTTTAAAAAGAAACCCAAAACTTGCCATTAAAGCTGTTTGGAATAAAAACAAACAGGAAAAGAGCAGCTAGGGTATGGGTGTGAAACCATTGAACTGTAGTAGAGAAGAGCTGGTAGTGGGTGATTTAGGAGCCCTATTGATCTTAAGTTTTGCATGGTTTTCCACAAAGAACAGTGTGAGGAGAATTTTCCTCTAGTGCTTCAGTGGCTAGATTTTCTCCTGCTTTTTAAATTGTGCTGTACAGAGATTCTCTGTAATGGTCTTGCAGGGCATTTGCTGCTGTTCGAGTGCTAGCCCACCTATCATCTCATGCTGAACAGTGGTAACAGCCATGGGCTTCCTCCCAGGTCGAGGGAGGGGGCTTGGCAGCAGGGTGTTTGTTCCAGCTGGCTTTTTCCTCCTCACGTTCCCATGCACCAGCTGAATTTTGCCTAGTCATGTTGCTTTCAATGGTCTTGTCACGATTGTTGTTCTTCTCTTTGAATCCAGGCAAGGATTGTGTTACAAAGATAGTTTCTGTCCGGTGTTGCGTTAAAAGCCTGGGATCTCAGTGTGCCCTTGTCAATGAAGACAGGAGGTAATTGAGACTATTAAGTCTCTGGGGTTTAGGCAATAAATCTGTCATTTCCAAACACTGTAAATTTTTCTTTGAGTCATGTCGCAAAAGACAGCTATAGCAAAGCTGTGGTCCCTGCTACCTTTTTTTTCCCCTACATAAAGATAGGAAGCTCTCTGTAGCATTAATGCTGTGCTTCTCTTGTTTTGGAATTTAAGTTGTCTTGCTACATTTTTAGCTTATTTCTTTGGTGTTCATAATATTTTTTTAGTTATGGTATTTGCAGGCAAAAATTGTACTTTTTTTTTGAATTGCAATTCAGTTTGGTAACTGGAAAGCAGAGGCATGAATGTCCATGTTAAATCAGGATAATAAATTTGTAAATAGCTGAGTTGCACGTTCTTTGGACTCATAAGGATGTGGTACGCAGCAGCCAGCGAGTTCTTTCTTTTAGGTTGGCTTTGAAATAACAATCTAAAACTAGTATGGAAAACAATTCAAACAAACAAACAGGACTGACTTGGAAGTAGTTGCAACAGCCCAGACTCTGTATCATAATGTAGAGATCTCTCTTCTGAATGGTAATGGTCAGTTTGAAGCTTATCATTTTATCTGTGAAGGTAGGATTTTTTTTTTTTTCACTGTAGACCTCTGTTTATATTTTTCTGCATTGATTGTCCTTTGGCCTTCTGTTATCCAGTCACAAAGTTTTATGAGGTCATTCTATAGCTTATTGTTAGGGTGTTGGACTCATCCCTACACTGACTAATTTCCAGTCATCATCAAGCTTTCTCTCCTAATTGCTCTTTCCCTTTTCCCTAGGTTTAACAGCACACTCCAGCCAGCAGTCTACTGCTGTCCCTTTGTTTAAAAGATTGAAAATACAGGGTAGAAGTAAATGATTGGTTTTTGCAACATTTATCCCAGAAGGGGCCTTTCATTGTACTCCATTATTAGGTTGTTTCCTTAGAAGCCTTCACTGATGAGCTTTCAAAAATCCAAGTAGACCGTGTCAGCCAGATCATCCTTAAGCATATGCTTGTAGCTGCTTCAGAGAACTGTGAGGTTTGTTAAGGCAGAAGCTCCACTGGCTCTTTTCAAATAGATCGTATTCGTGTGCTTGTTCACAAATTCTTTACTGGAGTCTGTACCGATCTGACTCTTAGCCAGAGATTTTTGCCTGCTTCTCTGTGGTGTGGCACTGGGCTGTATATGCTTGCTTTTTGTCACCTTTATTGCTATGTCCACTCAATCCTGGTTTTAAAATAGTACAGTTTTTAAAAGCAGTTGTCACATGCTTCACTTTTGCTTGGGTAGGTTTTCAAAACCTGAGGAAGCCTGAAACTTCTAGCACTACTTAGCCTAGAGGAGGCCTCTCTTTACTTTTAATGTTTTCTCTTTGATATTCGGTGAGAGTGGTTATTAATAGAGCCTTGTATGTTATGGAGCAAGAGGCATCCATCTTCAGGCTTTTTGCTAAGCATCTTCCTAGAGGTAGATTTTACAGATAGCGCATATCTATTAAATAATCACCTGATGAGATTACAAGAATTTTTAATACAAACAACATGTGTGTGTATTGGTTTTAATTTTTAGTTGATGCTTCTCAGTGCAGAGCAGTGTGCAAGAGGTAATTGAACTTAGATGCCTTGGTATCTTTCTGCCTCCAATCTGTAAGCTCACAGGCCTGGTGATTTCTGCATCTCCTTAGGTCACAACTCTAGTGTTTGGGCAGTATCTGAGAATTACTAAGGAATTATCGGGGTGCTATAAATTCTGTATGAGTACTTCCTTGGCAAATAAGTTTGATTACAGCAAACGAGCTGAACGGCTTTTTGCTGTAGCTTAGATAATGGTGCTCCCAGATCTGGAAGTCCATAAACTTCAGGAGATGCTCAGTGCTTCATCTGCTTAGTGACAGGATTGACAGCACTTTGCGAAGCCTGAACCAGATAAGGACTGTATGTGGACTTACTTACGCGTCAGTGTGAGAAGGTCCAAATGAGATGACAGAGATATCAGAGGTTAGCTTTGATAGGATGCTGGGTTTTGTGAGAGTTTGGGAGTTAAGTTGGTGTGATTGGACAGGTGGCCTGACTTCACGCTTGTTACTGGATGGCTTTAAGTGTGGTGGCGTCCTGTGACACATTGCTTTGTTCCCCCTTGCTCCACATGCAAACGTTTGTGCTCTCTTGTTGTGCCAACTTTTGCATTGCTGTTACCTACCAGTCACACCTGAATTTCAGTACGCTTTCCACTGTAATGCAGAATCGGGGATGCTAGCAAGCAGTCTTTTCTGTAGCTCAGTGTTTACATGCCCTGAATTCTATTGCATGTAGGTATCTTCAAATATTTTTCATTGTCTCTCTTAGCTTTTGATGGCAGTTCTTTGCAAGTGCTAGATCATCTCATGGGGTACATGTAATGACTAAGGATGGTCCTATGGAAAAGTCAGAGTGAGACAGTCTTACTGTGGCTAACTTCCATGAAAGCCTATTTGTGGATCTCATCTTCACTCTTAGGAAAAGCTGTCTATTCCCATTTAAGATTGCTACTCACTGAGAGATATGTCAGTCTGTGTATGTATCACTAAATGCTGTCTACTGTCCACGAGAAGTCATGTGAGTTTTACATACTACTTTGCCATTCTCTGATGTTGCTCTGGTTCTGCTGTGATTGAAACAGCTGAGTTGGAAATGTTTGCCGGAGGGAACAAGTCAGTGACTAGCTAGCTAGAATAGTTCTCCCCCTCTTGCCCTCTTCCCCCCCCGCCCTTTTTTTTTCCTTCCAAAGACCCGAAATCTAGATTTGAGTCCCAAAAACTACAATATAAATGGACCACATGCAGTGCTGGCTGTCTTTCCCAGTGGTCTGGGAGCTAACAGTTGACACACTGGTATTAATAATGAAACATTTCCTTTTGAGCAGCAGGGGTATTGTTGTGGCTATGTTGGTTAATATAGATTATCTATGTATATTCACAGTGCAGCAAGCTCATATTTTATGCCATGTAGTCAAGTATTTCAGGAGCTTCCTGGGTATATGTATTCATATTAAATGCCATGAGAAAGCTTTTGAGTGTTTTTAAAAGTACAGTTAATTTGTATGGTAACCTGAAGGCTTAGAAATGAGTACTTAGGCATTTACATGTCTTCAGTCTGCAGCAGGCATCAGAAAAATCTGCTTTGTAATTGGCCTTTTTGCCAAGGAGAACTCTACTGCTCCATTTACCTGCAATAACCTACCTTTGGAATGTGCTTGAAAGTGAGGAGAAGTTACAGAAGCTTGGGGAATATTTGGAAACACTCTGCTCTTTCACTTTGGGAACCAGGGAATCGTCAGTAGTACAAATAGCACGTAGAGAAGACCCTGGACTTTGTTGAAGCCTCTTGAAGTGTTCTGGCTTGAAGTGGCTGCAAAATTGGCTTATTTTGTTATCTGAGGGCTTTTTCAGTATATGGAGAATCATCCAGATTTGGACACATGAAGCTGGTGAGTGGAAGCTTTAGTTGTAGTAGTTGGTATGTCAGACGAAGGCTGATAGAGCTTGAAAGTGAATACCCAAAGGCAAAGATGAGAACAATGTGTTTTATTAGTATACAGAAAAAAATAGTAAGCCTACAGAAGAGTACCCCTTGAATAACAACATAAACTAGTAATTCTCAGATGCCAGGTGATGTACTTCCATTGATGTTTTAGTACAGAATACAGTGGGAAAGATGTGTTCTTTTTCTGGCAGTGAAGATGGGCAATGGTATTGAGAAATGTGCTGGAAACAAGTGACAAATGTTACTAAGTAGTATCACCAAGTCCAGTCTGTCTACTCCCTGGAGTCCAAGAGTAGTCACTAATGAAGTGATGGAGCTGATGGCATCCATCATTAAAAGCTGCTTCTATCCGGCCTCCATGGAGGAATAGTAAATACTGCGTTTTTTAGAAATACTTCAAGGGAGAGGCAGAGAATTGCAGATTAGTGAGTGTTTACATAGGAATGTGTTTAATTGGTCACAGAACAAATAATAAAACACCTGGAAAATCGTAACATGGTTTTGGCAAAGGACAAGTTGTGTTTCCTTAATCTCTTGCCACTCTTCAAACACATTGCTAAGAGGGAAGGAAGAGAAATGGTCTGACACAATGTGCTTATACTTTCCAAATGTCTTTGACAATAATTCTCCCCGGGTTTAGTTAAGTAAGTGACTGTCTTGGTATGCCTTAAACCAGCTTAAAAAACCCCCAAGGTGTACGAATCTTCCATCTTGGCAGAAGGTAAACAGCATGGTGGCTCAGTCCTTCCAATCCATGTTATTTACATCTGTTAATTCCTGTGAAGGTTAAAATACTTCTGAGGATTTTAACTAGACTATATGGATTTGACTGGTAAAATTCAGTGCTGAACAATGTCAAGTTGCAGGCAGCAGCAGAAATATTTGTGAAGTCTTGAAAGAAAGGGAAGGATAGAAATGTTAAAGATACCTTTAATTACCATACATATCCATTAGCCGTTGCCGAAGGACCAAGTTGTCACTAGATCTAGTGCTAGATGGTGCAATCAACTGTATTGTGTGAGGTACAGATATTATTTATAGATTTTAGTTCCATAATATGCTATCCAGGCACTGACTGAAATTGAAGAATAATGTGATGTTGCCGCACAAATGACAGGAGTGAAAAGACATCATTGGGAGAGTGTTTGTGCTCTTAAGGTGATGATTTTCCATATTACGGAGCAATGTGATGGGCCAAACATTACATGCCCTTTAAAGGAGTGAGTTCTAGGTTGTTGATTAATAATAATAATAATAAAAAGTTACAGCCTTGGCCGGTAAAGTGAGTTACTTTTGCTACCCTGTGTCGAAGTTAACCTTAAAGTTTCTAGAGTGTAGTTTGGTCTGAAGAGTGCATTCAGAACAGCATTAACTCTTTTGTATGAAGGGAAGGTTAACTGTCTGTAGTAGATAACTGAGAGTTGTTGTAGTAGATGCTTATGAAAAATTGGATCACATTTGGAAGTAAGTAAACAACAGTCATGTGCACATTGGCCCCGGGAAATAGGAAGAGAAATCCAGTAACTGTAAGGGCAGGACTGATGGTGAAAATGATAACTCGGTTGGATATATTTGATACTGTATTTCATCATCCGTCTTAGCATATTGGGCTGATCACTCATTGGTGTTCCTGATGAAGGTGTCCTCACCATTATGTGGCCTTGCATCATATCCAGAGCAAGCTGAACCGAGGGCAGAACAGGTCTGCCTTTTGTTGTGCTGAAGTGTCACGCATCACACGTATGTAGTGAAACCTTACAACTGGAGAAGTTTCCAATTTTCTGATGAATGCGAGGCTGTAATTTAATGTTAGCACCTATTTCTACACCACCATTAGACCTATGAGGAGGTTTCCAGTGGTAGCTCCAATCCCACCCAAATCAGTGTTAATAAAGCAGGCTGCTAGCATGCAAGTGCTTTATTTCGCCTTTAGTTTTTTTCCTCCAAGTTGCCATTGCGCTGTGGAAGTAGTTAGGAAAGTTACTTCCGAGAAGGGCATTCTTGAGTGTCTTTCGTCATTATTGCCTGAGTAATCGAGTTGGGAATGAATGAATTTGCTCTGACTTGACACCTAGGTTATGTGGTTTTCTCTCTGCTGATTTGTTTTTGTACTCTCTTCCTATTTCACCTGCTCTTTTCTGAAGTGTTTGCTTTCATTGCTGCCGGTATTCATTGTCCTGTATCACTTACATGCTTGTTTTTAACATGCTTTCCTAGTTGCTAACTTGGGGTTTGCCTCTTCTGAAACTCCCAACAGAGGAAATAAGGTAAGCTATAAATCCAACAGCGTTCTTCGTCATTTTTTCCTGCTGACTGTATTTTGGCACCAGTGTAAGGGAGTGGATGGCGATAGGTTGTTTTCCCGTCTGTCCTCATGCATGGACATAGAAGCGCATGCCCATGAACACGCCTCTTTGCTTACCATACTTTGTAATGCGTGCCATATGTGGTTCAAGAATTGCTATCCAAATTGATTGTTCCGCTCAACTCGTAAATTTTTGCATTTATGACCCCAGTTATTGAAGGGAAGGCCCTTTCAAAGGCTGTTGTAGCTTTAGAAGCGACACAACATTTACCAATTATATTTCGGTGGAGGAAGATGTGAGAGACAGGGTCCTTACTGGAATTGTGTTCCATTTGGCCCTGTAGTAATTGAAGAGGGCACTGGTTCTTGTACAGTTTGGCTGCTGTTTATGGCATTCTAGTCTCACAAGCATTAGAGTATCTCTGATTTGGATTATTTCATCTTGATTTTTCTTCAATGCATATGCCAAGTTATATGTGGATCTATTTGTGGGTGAACAACCTGTACCTGCTCACCATATACCTGCAGGAAAGCAGAAGCACAGTGTTTCATTTTACACTCTGGTTTGCAGGTTAACCAGACAGAAGAGCAATACGCAAAGGTCCTCATTTTGTGGCACTCAAGGAGAAAATGGGATGCTGGGAGTTAACTCTTGAATATCTTCCTGCACAAGCTGTTGGCAATAGCATTTTCTCCTGCTGTTGGGGAGTTAGCGCTAGATCTGTTGTGATCCCAAGGTCCTACCCCAGTCAGTGAAGTTGCCAAAGCATGACAAAATCAGCTGTACGGTTCCTCAGGGGTGCACTGAGGTTTCGTAAGTGAACCAAGAAACTGACAGGATGTGTGGAGCTTGGGATCTCTGTTATATACGGCCAGATGCTAGAGTGTGTTCTGCTTTTCTCCTTCTGTATGTTATTTTCGGTAAAGGCCTTCAGCACACACTCTAATTTTCTTAAATTCAGTCCGTGTACTTGGTGTTGATAGGAAAAAAGTGTTTGGCAATAATGGGGCAGTACTTCAGAAGAAGCGCCTTTAAAGCCAGCATGTAGTTTTCCCCCTGACATGTTCTTTCAGGTCACGTGTCTGTGTGCAGTGGCACAGGCTGTCTCCCTGAATATACAAAGAATCAGGATTGAAATTTCTCAATGTTTTTCTGGGAACATCTTGCTGCTAGTGTGCCTCTTGTTTTCCCTACGCACTGATTGTTTTAATTTTAGCTTCTGTATTGAACTGTGATTCATTTTGGGATGCGCAATAATACCACATTACAATGCGGCAAGAATTTTTAAACCACCCCAGCTCCCGTCCCCTTGCAAGGGCTCCTGAAAAAAATGTCCTGTTACTGTGTTAGCCATTTAAGAAAAACAGCTGCTATCAAGCTGCTTTCTCTGCTTAGTCACTATAACCAAATTGTGTGAACTGTAATATCACTCCCCAGGCTATTGGTGCTTAATTGGTAACACCCTTTTACAAAGAGCTCAGTAGTAAAGGAAATGTTTTTAAACACTGTAATAAGTAACACGGCAACATGTGATTAATATTCAGTACATTATCTCTCTTGGTATTATATTACTGCAGGTGCACAGCAGCCACTGATTGGAGACATGCTATGGGCGACATTGCAATTAATTGAAGCTATTCTATTTATACACCTGCACTCACAAAAGATCCTGCATGTAAATAGAGAGAATAATCAAGGAAAAGGCTCTGAGCTGACATCACTGTAAATTAATCGCTTCCTTAGGAGAAATATTGCAGAATGGTACAAGCAGTTCTTAAAACAACTTGGTTGTTACCCCAAGGCTGCAGGTGTTCAAGGTATTTAAAGGATGTTTACAGATAAACTTCCACAGCAGCAGAGGTTGATTCAGCTCTCATGGAACTCAAAGGGCTGTTTTGATTGTACTGATCAGGCAATTCTTTTTAATGAAGAGCGAGCTGAAGTGTTGCATGTGGCATTAATGTAGATTATTTTGAAATAGTCTCGCCGATTGGCACGTGGAAGTTCTCCTGTCAGCTCTGTTGTGGAGATGCGCGAGAGCCGCAGCAACACCGTGCGTGCAGAAGGGACCAGTCCTCCTTCTGGTGAGTGTGGTTGGAAGTCATGTTGATGCTGAGGCGCTGAAGTTGCTGAAGGTTGCTTGCCTGACCACATTGTCCTGGGGTGTGTTGGAGGCAAACACGTGGTGAGTCACGCTTTGCTGTTTGTCAGGAGCAAGCAGTGCGAGCCCTCTGCTATGTGCAGTTGTTTGTGGAGATGGCATTGGCTGTGTTCATGTGGTTTGAACACCGTGCTCTTTTTAGGGTGGTGATGCGTGGGTTTGGGCAGGAGCTGTATTGCGCCCTCAGTACCTGCCCTCATGCATTCCAGGGAAAGAGTGTTTTATGCTGTTTCCAAGAATTACTCCAACAGCTGTAGACTTTTTTTTTTTTCTGAAAAGGTTAAGGATGTGGTGGGAGAAAGTGGATAATTAATGGGATTTGAGGTAATTTACTGCATTTTTGTCAGATGTGTAACTAGTGTAATGGGGTGGGTTTTTAGAAGAAAACATTCCATAGTAGCATAATGGTTTCAGTAGACACAAAGTGAGATCCTGTATGTGTGCCACATTATAGCATTGGACTTCAGGCCCTGTAAGTTCTTCCACAGACTTAATTAAGTGCTTAAGAGTTAATTAAGTGCTTAAGTTAAGCATGTGTCTGAGAGGTAGCAGCATTGCATGTTGAGTCACTGATTTTAGAGAGAAGGGCGTCTTGTCTGAGTGCTACAACACGGATGACACTGCTTAGCTGCCACATTTTGCATTGATAGCCCCGAAAATCTACAGCTGTGGTTCTTTGAACAGTGGTCATTCATGGCTTAAATGCTTTTGTTTGAGAGGGCAGTGATGATATGGTGTATCTACCGTTGGGCTAATACGGCATTGGTGATGCGAGCAGGCCTTTGGAAGACGCTGTTTGCAAGAGCCACCACGAGACATTCGTTACTAGCTTCTGTGCAAGGAGGAAAACAGTGTGACTAGCCATGTGGATATTTGGCATTTGCTTAAAGTTTCAAACGCTTGTTATGTTTCCTCATATGACTTTGAGTGGCTTTCATAACTTTTGGCCTGTGTTGGGGTTTGTTCTGTTTTTTGTTTTTTTGGGGGGTTGGTTTTTTTTTTTTTTTTTTTTTTTAGTTAAAAGAAGAACACAGTGGGTTTACCACATGAATGGTTAAAGAGATTTTAAGAAAAGTTGAAGAGAGTTGCCTGATTTTTTAATCAGGGCATCAAAGCTATATGTTGTCAGTGTAGAAGAATGAAGGCAAGGTGCAGGATTATTATTTGCAAATTGATTAAATAAGGTTTGCTTTTGATTGGATCCTTTATCAGTCTTAAAAATTAATGAAATACTTCTGAAAGACAAAGTAGATCTTATATCAAGTTTATTTCTAGAAATCTGCCATCTGGAAGTAATTCCAACTATTTTGGATTTCAGACTGCTTTTTTTGTTTAGCTACAAGAAGCGCAGCAACAGAGAGCTGAACAGGTCATGGTTCTGCAGCAAGGCCTGGGTATTGGCCTGTCTCTAGATATGTTTCATGTTGCAGCCTCAAGTACTTCAATGCCCTGGAGTCCAGAACAAAAGTGGATCTACGTGTGGAAAATTTAGGCTAGTTAAGCTATCGATTACTGTACTAGTACTTAGTGTGTGTGTGTGATTGAAGGTTCTGCTCAACTATTATTTTTAAGCAACATTTGGAATAACTTCTTGGATTTGTTCTAAAATGTTGCTGATCTTCTGCCTGAAACCTATCCAAAAGACGATATTCTACGTCCCACCTTCTTAATATATTGCTCTTCGTATCATAGAATGTAGACTTACTTACATTTTTCAGAGAAGCTGGCAATTAACTCACCTGAATTGCAGAAACATATTTCAGATAGTTGAGTGTCTACAAAGAAAAAATAACCATCCCAAACCAAAACCTACGCTTTTTATCGGTGGACTTTATTGGTTTTGCTTTTTATTTGAGCCACACCTTTAAATAACGATATTGAAACCTTCAGAACCAGTGTTAACTAGATTTTGCACTCTCTTAATGAGATCTTCAGGCCAAATTTTTTGATTGCTATGTTAATATGGCGCCAGAAATTGAGTGAATTGTAGGTGCAAGCTGACAACAGTCCATGCATCTGTTTTGCATTCTTGGGCACAAAGTTACTTTTTTTGGACAGATAATGCACCTCAAACCAGGAGGCTTGTTTGAAACTTCACAGTCAATTTTATAAATGTACAGAGCGGTTAAACAATTTGTCTTTTCATTGCACTACAGAAAGAAATGAAGAAGGTTAATACAATATTTGCATTGAAGTTGGAATATTCAGGGATATTGGTGTGACAGTTCTTACGGATGAGTCTGCACGTGCACATAAATCTGTAGTAGTGTAGGACATAATAAAGCATTATCCAATGAACAGTGACCGATTTCATTTGGAGTACTTCTAGCCCAAGAGAGCTGTCTAACTAGATTACCTGTGTTGCTCACAGCTGCTGCCTCCTTCTAGTGGAACAAAACTATTTTGTTGTAGTCTTTGCCACGTTACCCAACTCACAGTGTCTGCAGAAGGGTCCTTTCTGTGGTACTTCTCGCTTCTGGACTGGTGCACCGGGGGAGGATTTTATGTTCATGTTGAATCTGAGTTGTGAGGGCAAATTGGAATTTCACTTTGTGTGCTGTGGGAGCCCTGAGATTTAAAAGCAGTTTAATGCCTAATGAGGCAGAAACGTTTTGGGACTTCTGAAAAAAGGCTTTGAAGATCTCACAGGCAGTGAATTGATGTATATCGAGTGGAGTTTTTCAGTTGTGTACTTTGGAGAACTCCCTCTTCATCTAGCTGTTGGTGAAATGGCTTGTGGACCTACAAGCTTAGAGTTTTAAACTATCGTATCTCCAAACGCCTAGCCCTTGCTCATCATTGTATGCTACGAGGCAGAGGAGTTAGTTTTAAAAGGAAGCACAAGACTGTATGTTAGTGCCGGGTAGCCCTAGAGCTTCCGAGAGAGAAGGGTGACGTCCTGTGATGGTGGCATGTGACCAAGCTATCTAAAGTACGAGTGTTTGTGCAAAGATAAGACATGGCGCACCTTGTCTGTGCAGGTGTAATGCCATGTTGTTGAAAGGACCTTGTTTTCTGGTTCAGAGGTGTATACGAACACTGAGATCATTTCCCACTGGCAGCTTGGTTTGTATGTTGCTGATGTTCTAGTTCAGAGCGAAAACAGACAGATTGGGCTTGCAGGTTTATAGCCATGACTTATCATGACAAAGACAGGCTTGTCAGAGGGATAAAGCATTTTCAGTTGCGCAGCCCAAAACCATTTCTGATGCACTAGAATATGACCTAAACCTTAAAAGATTTATATTTGTCCTTAGCCCGAAAATATTGCTGTGCTGTACTTGACTTCCTCTCTTGCACCTGCATTTCACTGTGTAAAATGTTTATTTTAGTGAGAAAATGTTGTCGTGGCTAATGCACTGAAAAGCAGAACAGTTTCTTATAAAATCTGCCTTGAGACCGTGGGTTCAGGCCAAAATCTGTATGCGTTATGATGTATGTCCTGGTTTCGGCTGGGATAGAGTTAACTGTCTTCCTAGTAGCTGGTATGGTGCTATGTTTTGAGTTCAGTTCGAGAAGAATGTTGATAACACTCATGTTTGCAGTTGTTGTTAAGTAGTGTTTAGGCCAAAGTCAAGGATTTTTCAGCTTCTCATCCCCAGCCAGCAAGAAAGCTGGAGGGGCACAGGAAGTTGGGATGGCACACAGCTGGGGCAGCTGACCCAAACTGGCCAAAGGGGTATTCCATACCGTGTGATGTCACATCTAGTATAGAAACTTGGGTGGGGTGGTAGCGGGGGCTGGCCGCTGGGGAATTAACTGGGTGTCGATCGGCAGGGGGGGGGGAATCACACTGTGCATTGTTTGTATATTCCAATCCTTTTATTATTACTGCTGTCATTTTATTAGTGTTATCATTATCATTATTAGTTTCTTCTTTTCTGTTCTATTAAACCGTTCTTAACCCAGGAGTTTTACTTCTTTTCCCGCTTTTCTCCCCCATCCCACTGGGGGGGGGGGGGGGGGGGGGGGGGGGGGGG
>NW_010972920.1:117525-260965 GCF_000737465.1 Haliaeetus leucocephalus | reverse complement strand
GGGAGGGGAAGTTAGTGAGCGGCTGCATGGTGTTTAGTTGCTGGCTGGGGTTAAACCACGACAGTCATGCTAGTGTCTTCTATTGTTTTCCTCCTTTAATACAGCTCCTTCTGTTGGATGGAAAGAAAGTATCCCTCTCGCAATTTAAAGATTCTGATTTAAATAAGCACATGAAAGAGTTGAATGTTACAAATACAACTAAAACCACAGAGCTAGTAGAAATCATCTTGAAATACTTGGTATTTTCAGTGTTAAAATTAAACTTGAATGCTTGCTTGGACAGATACTTGGTTGAAGGTTGAAAAGGAGCGACAGTATCAAACTCTGCAGGGAAAAGATAAAGATTTTTCATTTTCTAAAGTAAGTATTGCACCTGAACTGAGAAACAAAGCCTTTGGTCTGCATGGGACATGAGTAAAGACTGAAATGTGTTAAGTGGGTCATTTCACTGAGAATATCTCACTTGTGTTCCAGGCTTTGCATTGGCAGCATCATCATTTCCAGGTAGTTATCAAAATCTGGGATGGTGCTGCTCTTTAAGGAATGCCAGTGAACACTGTACAGCAATACTGCAGATGCAGATTAAGGAAGAAGTGGTGAAGTGATACTATCCTGAAGAAACTAACAAGTCCTGCTGGGGACACCTGGAGGAAGCCAAAATAGGAACTTTATCTCTTCATGATGGGAAGCAAGGTAGAACATGAACACAAAGCAGCTATTTTGGCTACTGTAGGAATAGAAGCACTCTACTTGTTTCAAGTATGGAATTAAGTGAGAAAGACTAAATCAGTTACCAGAAATGGTAATGAATGTAAAGAGTTTTGCATACCAAAGAGGTGCAAAGCTTTTGAAAAACACGAGCTTGGATAAGAATTGGGAGCATGAGAAGCTGTTGAACAATTTCTACAGAAAGAAGTCTGTCCAGATATGTCAAATAAAACATCTAGGCCTCTGGATTTCTGGATCCTTAATGAAAGAGCGGACTTTGATTAGGAATGAAATTTCCAAATTCAAAGTTAGGGAAGACCATTGGTAGATACTTATTTTTTTGAAATTTTTTTTTTTAAATTTTATTTTAACTGAAGAAGGGGAAAGAAGAGAACTAGTCAAGCTGTGGGATAAATCAGACCAGATAACAAATGCTGGCAGAGAAACAAGACAGTGTTGTAGTTCATTTGGCTAGCAAACTGCAGGACCACGGGGACATGCGGTCTCCATATATATGCTTGGAAAAGAGAGTAGTAGATGTCTATTCTAGAACTGAGTTGAAACAAGCAGCAAGATCTGTTGCTTCTGTAGCTTTTGAAGCAAGCGATGTGAAACGATTTCCATCAACATCCTTAGGAACTGGAATATGCAGGAAGTGACTGACAAGTGATTTATGTTGGTCTTGAAAGAACACAGACACCAGAGGAAAATAACCCAGGATTGTGTAACTTGACAAGTTGGAGGTCATCAGGAAGTTACAGAAACTTTAGGTCATGGTTCAAAGCTGGCATGGATCTATTCCAGATATGCTGAAAAGATGTGCTTGTTGGTTTGGGGTGGTTGTGTCTTATGTCCAGAAATAACATCATTAGAGAACACAACTGTGGAAGAACTGCTCTTGCGTGTGAAATCAGTATTTACTAGTAATGGCACATGGAGCTGTGGGTAAAACTTGGAGTTTTTAGCAATAGTATTGATACCGAAAAGCCAGTCAAAGAAACTCTCCAAGACTTGTTTTGGAGTTTTAGAAAGCAGGCGTTCTTTATTGCAGTGCTGCATGCACACAGGACAGTTCCACCTAGCGTGCATACCACAGCTTTAGCACGAACAGGTTATATAGAATAACTAATTGCATATTAATCAGATTAGTATACATATACATAAAAATGATTATAACTGATTATCATAGTACTGCCCACATCCGATCATGCACAATGAAGGATCCATTTGAGTCAAAGGGCTGCTTTTGTGACCGCTGACCCATGTGAAGTTCTTGTTGGCTGTCCTTGAGGTCTTTATTCTTGTCCTTGTTCTTTGATCTTGAAGCTTAATGCAGTTCCAGTCACGTGTGGTCAGTTTCGACATAGTTCTCATCTAGCATACAGGAACATCTAGTCATAAGAGCCAAGAACTGCAAAACTTTTGAGTAACTACCTCTGTTAGTTAATTGCTTGGCTATACTTTTGTCTATTGTTTCAATCGTAGTGTTAGTATAAGATTTCTAATAATTATTTACCAAATCTCACTTTTATAGTCACCTAGCAGCAAACCAGTTTCCACGGCTGGGACAAAATAATAAAACCATCAAAATATTTAGACATACCACACAGAACGTATGGAAATATGCTATCAGTATGGGCTTTTTTTTTTTCCAAATTGAGCACAATCAATCAGGTGTGTGATATTGGCAGTCCTGTGCTGTTACAGAAAATGATGTCAGAAATTGCTAGCGGCGCATGTAAAGACTCCTGGCCCTTGAATTACAAGCCGCTACACCTAGAAGCGGTTGAATTGTTTAGTAGGAAGCTTCAGCGCAATTGTGTGCAAAATATGTATTGCTTATTGTTATGAGTAGCATGAAAGCAAACAAAATGATGTTACCTAACTGGACAGGTAAAGCTTTTTGTAATAAGATGACAGTTCACATGTGCAATAGCGAAAAATGACTGCAGGAGGCAGTTGTCCCTCAGGAACTTGTTTCTTTCTCACTGGAGGCGATCGCTGAAGATGCAAAAGGATTGTGAGCAAAATAGGAAGCTCCCGCTGCTTCCCCCCCCCTCCCCCCCCCCCAAAATTTAGGGGAAAAGGAGAGGGCTTCCCAGCTTCTAAGATCAGAAGCTTGTGGAAGAGTCTGTGAAAGGTTCAGATGTATAGTGTAGAGACTAAAGCGTGTGAGATTGTGTAGGAGTCTGTAAGACCAAGACGACAAATTTTCTTCAATTATGAAGCATCGATAACATACATGTGAGGTGTTGTTGCTTGGAACTTGCCTTCTGCCTTAATACATATGTGAATTCTCACAAGAGATGTGTTCAGGGTCTGGATTGCCTCATCAGGCTCGAGGACTTGATGTTTGAAAATACAGGATAAAATTTGACTCCTAAGGGAGTAGTTCCCTTGGAAACCAACAGAAGTTGGAAGCATGTTTCTGACTCCTGTCACTGTAGAACAGTAACCTAAATGAAGTATCTCTCTCTGCCTCCCCAGCGTATGTCTCAATACTCTAATTACCTTCAAAAAGCCATAATTTTTGCATTGTGATGCATGGTATGAGAGTGTATTGTTGATCCATAGCCTCTGGATAGGTTTTGGTAATGTTTTCAGTGCCTTTGTTTTCAAAACCTTTTCAGAAGTCTTGTAGACTTTAAAAGAGGCTGCATTTCTGCCTCTGAGTGTGTCTAGGGGGAAGTTAATAAAGAAGTGGCAAACTTTCTGCATCATTTCTGTTGTTAAAAATGATTTTTGGTGGAAGTCCATAGATCTAATACCTTTTTTTTCCTCTGCTCGAGGACATTGTAGGGAAGATGCCTGAATAAATGATCTTGTCATAGGATTAGACACAGAACGTATAAAATTAGTCTATGCTACTTTGAAAAGTGGGAGTCTTTGGGGGGACACAGGGAAAGGAAGTATGTGCAGAATTTCTGTATTGATGAGTTAATATTTGAACAGTAAAAGAAATTCACATATATGGAAAAGATGCTCATTTTCTCAGGTTTACAAATGGATCTGATCTGTGGATTAAAAGCAAAAATGTCAACTAGTAAAGTAGGGCCAAACGTATGTTCCCTTACAGCAGGAAGGTGCCAGTTAATTTTGTGGCAAGAAATGCAATAATATTTGATGAAGACTCGCAGGTCTGCAGTTTTCTTTGTGGTTTTGTTTTTGTATTGGTGGTTTTGTTTTTGTATTGGTGGTTTTGTTTTTGTATTTATTTCACAATTATCAGTAGTGTAATATGTGAGCTGAGAGACATCATCTTCAGAAACCTAACTGGAGAACAATTGCAGAATACCTACCTGGTTTTGGTCTTCAAATTTGAGAGCTTGTAATGGAAAGAAGCAGGGATTTTGTATTTAAGACTACTGAAATTCTTCCCTCAGGCAAGGATGTTCTTTTTGTGATATATATCTAACGCTGAAGCCTCAGCCACTCTTCATGACTTCTTGTATCTTTATACCTTCGTAATACAATCTCTTTGTGATAGGATTAGACTAAATTTGTGACTTAATAAAGCTGGCATGATGGCTGGGATGGAAACTTCTATGAAGATTCTGTTTGTATATAAAATAAAATTGAAAAGGTCCTATTAGTGGGTGAAGAAAGATAGAGATCTTCCTTTTCACGATTCCTTTGTCAATAGTCCTCTTCATGCCCTCTTTCTGGTAGCAGGCCATTATCGTCTGCATCTGACGTTTTTGTAGTCTTCAGTTTAAAATAGTGTGAAATACTGGGTCAGGGCCACAACTGGCAGGTGCCAGCATAATTTCTCCAAGACTGACTTGGAGATCAGTGTTCCTAGGAATGTCTTTGAGCAATTCTGTTATAGAGGGTGAAAGACTCTTAAAGCAGAGCTGAACCTGGCAGCAAGACCCATTCCTTTCCATTGTAGAGCAGCAGCATGTTCTACAGAATATTCTGCAATTGCCACAGCAAGTTCATTTGTTAACAGGTATTAAAAGCAGTTTACTGACATTTGAAATAATGTTGCGTTTTCTTTAAATAATTGCACCATTCATCAAAACGTGCTAATTTAAAAGACAAAAAAAGCCCTGACCATTGCTCAGAAAATGCAGGATAGACCCTCTACATAGAAGCTCTACTGATAAAGAAAAAATTCTAGGCTTGTTATAGTCTATAAGGGTGATGCGGAACATTCACCTATCCTTTAACTTGCCTCGCTCAAAGCCTGCACAAAACACAAATGGGTTTTCAGATGCTGGTTTCCTTAAGGATAACTGCACTTTCAAGTCCAGTTCATAGATTTCTGTAGCATTAAATTCTGCAAGCCATTGTCATTAAGAATCCTGTATGGAGCTACAAGGAGTTATCTTTCTTCTCTAGTACCAACACAAAAAGCATTTTTCTGCAGAAAATATTTTAAAACCCTCCTACTGTAGCCAAAAAGATGATTACAAATGGATTTGCCTCTTAGAGACTGATGAAGTACACAAGAAAATTTTCTACTTCTTAGGGAGATGTCTAGCCTATGCAGACAAAATAGAAAACTCCTTTAATGCCATAGCAGATAGCATCGACAGAAGCAAATGCTATGGTTCTCTTCCCCTTTCTACAAATTTGTCAAACCTGTCCCAACTTACTTCCTCTGCTTTTTCTTTCTTTTCCGCTCCAGAGTCAACTGTTTTTCTACTTCAACTTGGTATACTTGGTTATGTTCCTTCTTTTCCCTTTTTTTTTTTTTTTTTTTTTTTTTCCCCCCCCCTTTTGCAGGGAAAGGGTAAATACTGGAGGCATATTGTTGCTGAAGTTCCTGCTGGTAAGATCTTTCTTACTTCTATTATTGTAGTCTTCTGGGTTTTTCATCTTCCCTTTTCTTCAGGCAGTTCAACAGGTTGATTGTCACCTGCTTTTTTAGTGGGTTGATCAAGCACTGCTGCATTGATTCCTTCTCCTGTTTAGTAACTACTTCAGCATTGCTCTTTTTTCATACCAAAGTAGCAGCATTAGGAATAAGGTCCATTTTCCCTTAGGAGCTTCAACAACAAAGAAGGAGATGGAGTCAAACTGGCGGTTAGTCTTTGTCTTAAATGTGTAACAATATTAAAGTTAGGTCCAGCTTTTCTCTCTCTTCTTGATATTACCTGTTATGATGTTTCTTCTATCTAATCCACTTTTTAATCACTCCTAGATAAAAGAGTTAATGAATGAAAACTTTCATGCTCCACATCCTAAATTTATGCAGATGGTTAATCTGTGCTGCATCTCATAGGGCCAACTTTGGAGGAAGAAGTGACAGCATGAATGGACTTAACATTGTGTCAGTTCAACCTTGTAGTTGGGATTTTCTGGGCACTTAGACCTTAGCCATTACAATTGCTCAAACCTCTAACTTGGCATCTGTTTTCAGGCTTTAGTGATCATACACATAAACACACACACACACACACATAGAGTCTGTCTTGTGCAAGTATAGTAGAGTCATGTCAAAATAAATTTGCTTGTGATATGAAGGCAGCTGAAAGCAACAGTAACATGGGTTAAATTGGGTTCTTTTTTTGTGTGCTTTTCTAGTTGAAGAATAGTGTAGCTCTCAGTGAATATATTTTTTTACATCAATTGTGTGTAATAAAGCCTGGAGTTCCTTAGATATCTTTGTCTATAAATGCAATAGGGTTTACATGTTTATAACCTAATCAAAGCTGTGTTCAAATACTAAAGCAACCAGAATAGTCCACTGCTTGTAACTCCGGATGCCGAGGGAGAAGTAAAATAACTGCTTAAGGAGCGGGAGTACTAAATAGATCACCTTTTTTCTTCTTCATTTCTCTATGTGGTTTCCTCTTTGTGAAATCCATTCTGAAAGATGTCAGTGGAACTTAGGTTGTTTTTGTGGTTCAGGATTTCATTTGAATCCAGTCAGAGACATCTGCTATGGGAAAGGGAGGGTCAAGGTTGACACTTTGGAGACAATAAAAAACCCCAAACCACGTGTTCTCCCAGTTTTTATTTTTGATCTTTGGATCACATCCTTTTTTCTGAGTTTGCAGCCTGTCTTTTGAGGCTGATAGGGATGCAAGCTTTTGCCTGCTTAATTTTCCTTTCCAAGAAAAAGAAACAGGGATTGGCTATAGATCTTAGTTACTCCCCAGTTCAGCTGTATTTACTTATTGAACAATACCACATTTGCCTAAGGTCTGATCCTTACCCTTGGAGATCAATGTGAATTACATCCCCCTCTTTTGCCTACAAGGTGAGCAGGCCTGTTGCTCAGAGCGCCTGTTCCTCATCATGGCTTGCAAAGTTGTAGCCAGCGCTTGCTATATGGGGAAGGGTGCAGTTAGCAGGCCATCGTGACCCCAAAAACATCAGTCCAATAACATAGATTTACCACTGCTGAAGGTCTGGAATACTTTGGAGTAAAAACCATAAACCACAATCCATGTGTGCACGCTAATCATAAAATCGACAACTGCTCATTAATGTTATTTTAATTGGTTAGGGTGTGTATAATCTGCCTCATAGGTTATTGTAAGTTACAAGCATAAGGTCTGTATATATGTATTTAAATTTTGCCATTTCAAGTTTTAAGTCTTCTAATGTATAGGAGAATTGGTTGCTAAACATTAAGGAGATGCAAGTATTAGTTTCTCCTCCCAGAGGACATGAGAGTCCTTATTAAATTCCACTGATTGACAGGTATAAGTAGCTGTGTGAAAAGCAGTCTGTGGAAGAGAAGACTTTAACTTAATTTCTTCTTTCCTAAGCATACCCCTTGCCTCCTCCCTCTATTCGTGAACACTCAAAAAGTGAGATACAGAACATGAACAAATGGCTACTAAAAGAGCATTAAATGATTTGTACTGAATGTATACGAAAACGTGATTTGTTACCAGTTTCCCCCTGTTCCCTCGGTCTCCCTTCTTTTAGCTGAATGTAAAAAGCACAGTTGACTGTCTTAAGTTAGCTGCAAGGGAGCAGTGTGGTGTGCTCCTTCCTGTGAAACCTGTGTTTACCTGGAACCCTTAGCAGAACATGATCTTGCAGCTGTCCTTCACACAGACTTTTTGGTTTGCTTTCAGCCATCACAAGAAACGCTCTTCCCACACTTTTACTAGTAAACACAGTTAAACTAGTAATTTAGGAGTTTTTGGTTTGGAAGCTAATGTAAATTAACTTGCTGAATACCCACTTATGCTTGAAGTGTGGTATAACTCTCTCTTCAAATCACGACCTGGAATCAATTAATGCCTTAGGAGTAGCATTAAACTTTTTTCCTTTTTTTCAAATGGGACTTTCTGTCTGTTAATTCCTTTGGTCAGCCTTTGTATTGTGTGTTTTGGGTTTTTTTCCCCCAACATTTGTCATGTTGATGTGAAGAGAAAGATAAAATTTGAAAGCTGTGCTAAAACGGTGGTAAGAGAAATAGAGATGGGCCAAATCTTCCTCCTTATCAGTTAAAAAAAAAAGGGGGTGTGTGTCTGGAAATAACGAAAAGAAAGAACAGACAACTGAAACGGGGGACTCCATTGGCAAAGCTGCCTTGAGCTGCTACTCTCCTTGCTTTTGCATGTTGGGGGGAGTACTGGCTTCATCACAGGAGTAGGATGGTGTGAGAGACTGAAAGAGTTAATGTCTCAAACATTGTGGTGGGGCAAGTTCTGCATCACGACCAAATCTGCATAACAATGAACCCTGCCTCGCAAGGAACCCCAGGTGAAAAGAAGCGGATCCGCACCCATCCAGCACAGGGCAGGGAGGCTGTGCGGTGTCCCGGAGGGTGCGCAGCTCCCTCTTGTGACATGCTGAGCAGGGCAGCTCACCCTGCATGACCAAAGATGAAACCATGGTCAGGTCTGCAGGGAGGGAGAAGTTCCTCCCCAAACGATCTCCAAGCCCACTGACCCATTTCCCGAAGGTTCTGGAAGCACAAACCAGGCATGACACTTAATTAGCCTAATGAGTTTGAGTGCCTGCCCGAAGGAGGGGCAAGGATGATAAAAGGGCGTGAACTGAAGCCCCTCAGGCAAGTGCCCACTGCAGCTGGACCAGACAGCTGGCTTAACCAATGCTGGACCCAGGGCTGGTGACATCTTTCTCTTTTCTATTGTTTTTTTTCTCTCTCTGTCTTGTTTTCTCTTTCCATAATCCTCACACCTCATCCCTTTAGACCTAAAACTGCTGACCAAGTCTGGCACTAGAAGTGGATCCAGCCGCTCCTAGGCCCTTCCTTGAGGAGGAGCCTAAAAAGCAAGGGGGTCCACTCGGAACCTCCTGACCCAACGGAGGGCTTGCCTTCTTCCCTGAATTGAGGTATATGGTTACCATGGGTTACATGGGTCACTGAGATAGTGCCATGCCAATTACTGCTGTGGGAAACCTTACCACCTACTGTTACATCTCGCAAGTTCAGTTTGCTTCTGCCATGAATTAAATGCTTAACTGATCGTTTGGTGTCGTTTCACCTTAATTTAGCCCAAGGGAATTCCGAGTTCAACATGACTCTCTGGTCTGTCCAGCCTGGGTCATGATGGATGGGTTAGGATTTTCAGACCTGTTAGGCTTTGAGGCTCTGTGAGAAGGGAAGTTGCACTGCCTCGCTTGTGGACTTGCACTGTTGAATGCAGCTACCCTTGGCTCCTGCCGCTCCACAGGCTCCTTTACTCCATGGGAAGGGGGGTTGGCAAGCACAGGTTAAAAGTGCATGTTCTCCAGCATGGATGAGACGTGGCTACTTGACAGATGTAGAGTGAGAACACAAAAAAAGAAACTACCTTTAGGTAAAACAAGTGGTGGCTATTTTTATCCTCATCTTTCACAATCAACGCTTTCACTTTACCATTTTACTGTTTCAGGGTCTCCTTTAGCATTCCAGGGTCTTTGGTCAGGAGACCCATGTTTGTCTTTTTGACTTACTTGGCTGTCTGGCTCTGAGTTTTTTATATTCTTTGCCCCTGTATTTGTGTTGCTGCCACATAGAGCTCGATAGAGAAGACAAACCATACAAAAATTACTTTGATGTATAGCTATTCTGTGAGCTGCATAGCTTTTTCCTTTTACTCGGTCACCAACAGAGTAGGGGTTTAAGAATTTAACAATTTATCTGCACCCTTCACTTCCAAATACAGTGCCACGAGTGAACTTGAATATGTTTACACGGCACTGGTTTGCTATTGCTGCAGGGTGTTGTGTGAGTGGGCAGTCAGAGAGATGTTCAGGAGCCTGGATATCTACAGATATTCTGGCAGAATGGATCAGAGTTGAAGCGCACAGCTCATCATTGTAGAACTTAGCTGTGGTCTCAGTAGAAATAGCCCCTCGCTTGGCCCCCTTTGAATGTAGATGTTGTCCTGTAAGCAGCGTGCACGCCATTGACATGAACAAACTGGGAATAGCCACGGGCAGTGGTGGGAAGCCTGTAAGCAGAAGCCTGTGTGGGCTGTGGGTCCTTGCCAGCCATCTGCCAGTGGTCATTTCCAGGTCCCTTCCTATTGCAGCTCCAGCCAGCTGTGCCAGTCTATTTGTATTTACGGTCTACCCACAAATGGAAACCAATTGATTTTTTCTAACTGTTGCCACTTAGGGACAAGCTGCAGACAAAATGAACACACAGAGAATGGTCGTGTGTTTTTTCCCTGTTCTCTCTTACAGATTTCTAGATTTCTCTTATTCTTTAGAGAAGGAAACTATTTAATTATCAACCTAACATTTAATTAGTCTTTAGATGAACTTGTATGTGGGCATCCTTGCTTAACTGTAGCTGGCTTCTGCTGTGGAGTCGGGACGGGCTCTGGTGGACTTCTGATACTCAGAATGATATTTATTTATTTATTTATTTTTAGAACCAATGTGCTGAGCTGCTAAGCAGGTGGTGGTCAGCACCAGCCTGCAGCAAACTAAAGCAGCAACTACTTGTTACTGCTGAACAATGCTAGGCATACGCCCATGTGTGAATACAGTTAGCCAAAGGCATAATCACGTTCTGTGGTGTCCACCAAATGTAGCTCTTGTGGGTACAGAAAGTCCAGATAGGAATACAGAATGATTGTTCCAGCTGTCCTATGGTTACGTGGAATGAGCTATTGCAGATCTAGTTCTTGGCTCTTGAGTAGTTTCCGAAAATAGTGCAGTCATCCTTTCTGAGGGCACAGATGGTGGTATTGTGGCTTTATGCACTGTTGTACTGTGTGAATTACAGAGGAGTGGTATTGTTGATATATTGCTCTAAATAAGGAAAATGGAAGAGAAGCCTCTTTCTGCTGCTTGATTTTAGTCATGCATCTACTGGAAAGGGTTTCCTTGATGTCTGCAACATTCCTTGCAAGTTTGGTTATTTTTCCTTTTACAATGCAAAGACATGTTTTATCCTGGAACCTTAACAGAGCATAGTAGTTCTCACCTGAAGGACTTGAAAGGCTGAGTCTGTTTGCTCCACTGAACTTTATGGAAAAAGTCATATTTCAGTTTGCATCCATGCGAAAGATGAGTTTTGTATATGACTCGTTTATAATTTCTTAGAATTGACCTGTTCTTGTTTTAATAATTCAGCAACTGTTAAAGTGCTTGGTGCTTAGCCTAACTCAAAGAGTGAGGTTCATCTTTATGGATGTCATTGTTCCAGACCTTTTCGCGTCAGTAAAAATAAGTTTTTTGCATAGTTTTCAGATAAAATCTGAAATAGGAAAATGATTTTTCAGAAGGCCCTAAATCCCTTTTCAGGAAACAATGTATAGGTATGAGCCGTTGTCACATGCGAAGTCAACACTATGCAGATATTTTTAAGCTTGTAAATTATCTGCATCTTCTTTAAAGGAATTGCAAATTATTATTTGCTTTTTTTTTAATAGCTGTACAGTAAGATCCTGAGACTAGCACATGTGACAGTTCAGTAATCAGTCCTTTTTTCTGCAGTAATTGAGCATTTTTATTACTTTTAAGTGCCCACATTGTTTCTTGAAGTCTGTCTCGTATATTTGTTTTGTAGTCCTCAGTAACTTTCTCCTCGTGTGACCCTGATACAGCTTTCAGGAATGAATTATGGAACCGGTTTTAAGTTTCTGGAGTGAAATGATGACCTTGTTGATTTTCATTGGGGTCGTATTTCATGTGATGATGTGAACTTCAAATTCACTTCAGATTAATCCTGTTTTGTTTACTGTTCATATGTAAGGCTGTGAGTCAAGACAGCTCAGTAGATTGTTGGTGAAAAGCCCACTAAGCCAAACTAATCCAGAGGTGACCAAGGTGGAGTGGTGGTATGGGGTCCTACACTGAAGAGAAGATCTTGCAGTAACCTTGAGAGCAGCTGACTAAAAGAAAGCTGGTTGCAGCTGCTGTCGGGATAAACTAGGGAACTGATGCAAAATGGTAACATCCGTGGCAGTGCGTAGAACAGCAGCCCAGCGTACAGGCCTGTTCATGCAATTTGTGTGTCTGTGTTAGGTCATAGACAAGAAGAAGGGTAGTGAAGTGCATGGAAATTTAAGAAGTATCTGAATCTAGGAAATGCCTTTAGGTTTCCTTACTCCCAGCTTGGGCAACTTTCTCTTGTGTATGGGAGGTTTTGTGGCGCGCTGAATTTCCTTATACAATCTCTCTGTATGTAGGATTATCTAGGAGCGTATGTGTGAAATAAGACAGTATGGTTGAAGAACAGGTCCACATTACTTTAGATCTAATGTGCAAGGGCAACGATGAAAAAAATAAGGAAAAATTGATAGTTGCTATCAATCACATAAGAGTTTTTCTGTCAAATCATTTCTAATGAAACCACTGTGAAAAATGAAAAATATGTTATGGGTGTTTTTTTGCTGTTTCAGTGATATTTTCACAAGATAGAAAAATTCAGAATTTTAAAAAATGAAGTTCTTGCCACAGCACTTCAATTAAAGGCAAGCCGAAGTGGATCCAGTATTGTGTCTCCACTTGAGACTGGCATTTGATGAGGCTCTTGCCATTGCATGAACTGTCAATTAAACTTTGCTATGAATGGTAGTTTCTTGAAAGAAAGAGAATGCTAGGGTGTTAAATGCACATTGTGTTACCACATTCCTAGGTTTTTTTTCAGTCCTTGCTGGCTGTTTGCACTTTGAGAGCTGCAAATATGACAGACTTGGTAAATCTCATCTTTCTCTAGCTTATGGTCAAAGGTTCATCTCAGCATTTGAAATAGGCGGCTTGTTGCGGGCTGTTTTTGCCGCTCCAGTTAAATCAGCTGACATTGTATTGCATATGACTCTTACTTAGACCAAAGGCAGACAGTGTAACACAACTTCTCTTTTCTAGGGCTGCAAGAGTGTTAAGGGTTGCACTTTGAAAAGCTGTTTCAGGATGACAGAGGCTTGCACTGAACTAGGTGACTTGGCGATACAGCTTGAGAGTACAGTCTAGAAGTCTCAACAAGAACATAGCAATGTCAGGGAGACTTAGTGAGCTCCACTGGCATTGCTGCTTTTTAGCCCAGCTGTGTTTTTGCATGCTTTCTGGGTGCAAGGGCTGCTGTAGAATGTGGTGTCCCACATATCCCATTTTGTTCTCGCAGGACAAGAGTTTTGTCTGGGTAGGGGGGTATCGTGTACCTTCCTTCTTTCCTTCTTGGCAGCTCCGTATGGGCAGGTTGATCTTGAAGGTGGGCAATGTGTCCAAAGCATCCAGGAAGCCGCAGGCCAGCTCTGCAAGCTCTGCCCAGCACGGTTAGGTGCAGCGCACGCGTAGCAACAGTTGGACCGTGGAAAGTATTTTACTTGGGTTTCCCAGGAAATTCACATGAAAAATAAAACTTTTGTCTTTGCTCTTTTGGGAGGTCAACAGCTGCCCCCAACTGAAATTTCCAGCACAGAGCTCAGCGTACCCATTTAACTTCTCCGAGTACTGATATTGTGCCTGTCTGTGCTAGACTTAGTTTGGCAGGAATGAGTAAGTGTGTATGTGTGGAAGGTAGGTGTATTAAATATGAACGGTGGAGTAGCTTTCCTCTTTGGTATCTATTTTTAGACGATGAATGTGTGTGTGTGTGTGTGTGTGTGTTTAAAAACTACCGGAAGCCTTAGATACGCTGGTGTTGCTGGAAAAAAAAATGAGGGCTGCACCCTGAATAATATAAAGCACCCCCCAACCCCCGAAAGAGCAAAACCCCGAGCTGGAATTCTGTCAATCAATTATACAGGATTATTTAAAAAATTGTGGCGTTTTTTACTTCCACTGACTTTTTTTAACCAAGGGCCCCGTACCTTTGATGGTTCTTTGAGTGTGCCTTAACGATTTAAGGAACCTTTTGATCTCTTGTGAAAAGGTTACTCTGCACGTTAGTATATTTTATTGCTCAAGTTGGTGTTTCATTGTTTGCTTCTTTTTGTACCAATCTGAAACCCTTTTGGCCAGACTGGACTTGATGATTTTCTTCAAAGCTAGGTGAAAAAGTGTCGTGGTTGAACCCCCGCCAGCAGCTAAGCACCACGCAGCCGCTCGCTCGCTCGCTTCTCCCCACCCAGTGGGATGGGGGAGAGAATCCCGGGGGGGGGGGTGTGTGTGAAGGGAGGGGAGTAAAACTCATGGGTTGAGGTAAAGACGGTTTAATAGGACAGAAATGAAGAAAGTAATAAGACAATAATAATAATAATGATGATGATAAAATGACAATAATAGTAAAAGGACTGGAATATACAAAACAAGTGGTGCACAATGCAATTGCTCACTGCTCGCTGACTGATGACCAGGTAGTTCCCGAGCAGTGATCTGCCCCCCCCCCCGCCCGGCCTGGCCTGACCCAACCTGCCCCAGCCGACTCGTCCCACTGTGGTATACTGGACATGACATCACATGGTATGGAATCTCCCTTTGGCCAGTTTTGGATCATCTGTCCTGGCTGTGTCTCCTCCCAACTTCTTGTGCCCCTCCAGCCTTCTTGCTGGCTGGGCATGAGAAGCTGAAAAATCCTTGATTTAGTATAAACACTACTCAGCAACATCTGAAATCGTCCGTGTGTTATCAACATTCTTCTCCTACTGAATCCAAAACATAACCTTATACCAGCCACTAGAAAGAAAATTAACTCTATCCCAGCCAAAACCAGGACAAAAACTTAAAAGCATCCTTTGCACTTGTGATGTTAGATGAGACGTGGCTTATTACAGTATCACAAATGATGCTAACCTGACAGGCACAAAATCCCTTCTATGGATCAAGACATTTTGTTCCACTGAGCATTTTCTTTTCCAGCACCCAGTATTGGCTCCTGTTGTGTCTTTGAAGTGCTTCTTTGCTGTTAGCAGTGGCATCCTTTTTGTAGGAGCAGATCGCAGAATTTACCCATTTTATTTTTTCAAACATACTCAGAAGAAATTGAAAGAGTACCAAATGCATGTAAAATATTGAAACAGTCTGTTTAGGTGACTCTCAATATAATCTTAGTTTGGCTTCAGGAAGAATTCTTGCTTGTTATTGTGTGATGTGGTTACATGAAGGGGAGCTCCTCTTGGAACACGTCTGGAACATTCGCCTGAGGGTGCAAAAAGTATTAAAGGATTCATTGCCCTCAGGCATGTGTAATGTGGAAGACAGCCACCTGGGAGTTCACAAATTAAATTCCTGGATTATCTTCTATCATAGGAAAGGAAGTGTTTGGTGTTTGAATAACATATTGCAACACATCAGCTTCAAGTTTTGCTGTGGAGATAATTGTGTGGGGCACCAGAATTCTGTAATGCTTCTCAGATGTGTTTTAATTGTTCCGTTTGAAGCTCAAGTAACTGATAGAATACAGTGAACAACTGAAGAAAATACAAACATCTTACAGCTTCTGTTTGTTCAAATGTCTTGTTCGCTTCGTTAACCCTTTTTCTGAACTATGTTTTCACTGTTTTACCTGCCATGGTGCTGGTTCTTGCCTCTGCTTCTTGGACAGAGATGATAATCTATGGCCTGTCACTGTTGCTTTTGATAGCAATTTCCATCAGATGCATTTGGTGAATTTGGGCCAAGTGTGGTTTCTGTAGCTTTTGGTGTCCTAGGGCAATACTAAGTGGCTGCATACTCGCAATGCTTTGTTGCAGCCATCACTCTAAAAATGGTGTTCAGCTTATCATGGCAAACTGGTTAAGCCTGATAACTCCCAAGTTCCTGCTAAATGAATTTTTACATCCTGTTAGTATCACAGTTGGGCTAGATGCTGTATTAAAATTTAGCACGAGTTGGTAGCTGCTCTGAACAGCTCTAGAGTTCAGCAGATGAGACAAAGCAACTAAGCGATGTGAAGTCTGTCCCATGTTCTGTGGCTGTGTGTGGGGTTTTTTTGGTATTTTTGGTTTTTTCTTCTCTCGTCTGAGCCTGCCCATCTTTTCTTTCTTTTTTTATCCATTCATTGTTGGAGTTATGGCCATCACTGTTGACAGACAGTCCTGCAGAGGTTTCGGTGCAACTAAGTTTAGAACATTTTAGGGTCCTAAGTGTGGGTGGCTGGATTTGCAGATGGGATAGACTTGCCCTGAAGTTGCTTATGCCAGGTACTTCAGCTGAGGTGTGACCTACAGATTTCTCTTAGATCCTCTGTCTGTGGATTTTTTTTCCTGCCTTGCATTGGAAATGGGAAATGCAGCTCTAGTCAAGAGACTTAAAATCTATCGGTCTCTGCTGCACTAAGCAGGTTTTATTTGGAGTAAGACTAGTCCGGAATTGTTTTATTGGCACAGGGTAATATTAAAAGTGTGCAAGTCCAGTGACAATGTGTATTAAAACTTCCCAGTGTAGTGAAGTGATCCTGCTAAGGTGAGTATCAGGAGCAGTCATGGAGAAGTGATGTAGTGAGAAAGCAAAGCTAGTCAAAGAAGGATGAAATTATTAGGGCAGACACAAGGTGTTTTCCTCTGAGGCTGGATCCTGTGAAGACAAGGAGGGAGCCTGTGTTCAACTGGAGCTTTTATGAATTTAATTTGCAGTCAAAAGCTCTACAGAAGCCCCAGGCACATCAGATTCCTGAGAAGCTTATGCAAAAAAAGCCCAGGATTGGGCAGTTTGCTTGGGACCTTGCAAAAGACTAAACTTGAATTTCACTTAATCTAATGGATAACACCAAAGGAACATTTCGGATTGTGTTCTGGAGTTTGTTGCAGGCCATCGGTTGGAAAACAAAGACCAACACGCTTCCTGTTGCATGTTAATGTAAATCGAAAAGCGAAAACTCTGGCACTGTAGCCGTTTGTTTTAAAATCATCAGAAAACTGTGACTAATCATACAGCAACAGGCAGGTAGTACCAGAAATGTTGCCATTTTGAATCTTGCTGTGGTGGGTTGACCCTGGCTGGATGCCAGGTGCCCATGAAAGCCGCTCTATCACTTCCCCTCTTCACCTGGACAAGGGGGGGAGAATATATAACAAAAGGCTCACGGGTCAAAATAAGGACAGTTTAATAAAGTGATAGCAAAGGTCGCGCGTGAAAGCAAAGAAAAACAAACGATGTTATTCTCTACTTCCCATCAGCAGGCGATGTCTGGCCACCTCCTGGGAAGCAGGGCTTCAGTACGCATAGTGGTTGCTCCGGAAGACAAAAATGCCCCCCTTCCATCTCCCTTTACTTAGCTTTTATATCTGAGCTGACGTCATATGGTATGGAATATCTGTTTGGTTAGTTTAGGTCAGCTGTCCTGGTTATGTCCCCTCCCAAGATCTTGCCCTGCCCCAGCCTGCCATTGCGGGGCGGGGGGAGGGGGGGGCAAAAATGTTGGAGAGACAGCCTTGATGCTGTGCCAGCACTGCTCAGCAGTAGCCAAAACACTGGTGTGCTATCAACACCTTTCTAGCTACTGATGCAGAGCACAGCGCTATGAGGGCTGCTGTGGGGAGTATTAACTCCCATCTCAGCCAGACCCAATACACATGCCTATGTATGGGAAAATATGTAGAGGTTTTATAAGCAAGGATATCTGTGAAGAGACATGAGTCCAGGATTTTATCTCCAATGTCTATAAGGATTAAGTGCTATTACAAATTAACTGTTGTAGTGAAACGGAAGCAGTTGCATATGGTTTGGAGAATGTTTTAACAACATTTCCTATATCATAATTTTTAATATATATATTTCTCAATTTTTTTCCCCCCTCTCTATTCCCAGTATTACCTGGGATTGTTTGCTTTTATGATTGCCTTGGTTTCTGTGGCAGAAATCCTTATATTAATCTTAAGCAAACCACAAAAATTCCTATCATTGCATCTTTGAAGATGACATTACCTTCTTTTCTCTTTTGAAAAATTGACCAATATGCAGTTGGAAATCATTAGCTTTAAAGCCTTTCAGCCACAATCAAGACGTACTATAAAACCAGTGTAAGCTGCAAACGAGTAAGTGGGTGTGAGGCACACTAAGTGGATTATAGTCAAACTTTGGCAGGTTTTTAGAGGACAGGGTGTAGCATGGAATGCAGCTGTGAGGAGGATGTAAGATCAAATGGGTCATTGGTCTGCAGCTCTCGCTTTCTGATGCGCATGCTTGTTGAAAGAAAATTATATAGATGATATTGTAATGCAGTAGAATTTGATGGTATGGTCGCCTGGAATCCTTGGAAGATGTTGCCTGTTACAGTCACATTTAGGACCATCTGCATGAGAAGAGAGTATGACATGCAAGCAAAGCTATCTGAAGACAGTTCTACCCCGTGACTTAAAGATTTCATAATTTCAGGAACAGTTTTCTTGTAGAAGCTGCCTTTTCTTTGTAAGAAAGCTTTTGAAAATGTTTATGAGAATCACAGAAATGCTGTAAGCCCTTATTCAGTACAGATTAGTAAGATGAAGCCATAAAGAAAAGTAGCGAGGTGCAGTCTTGAGACCTGGGATTGTGATCTCTTTTAATTTGCATTCTTTCAGCAAAAATGATTGAGGGAAACGTTGTGGAAGATGCTGTTTGCGAGGCAGAGGGCAAGATTTAGTGACATGTGTCTGGGGGAAGATGAGGATTTGGAACTTTATCTGGGGATAGAATTGATCATAAAATGCATTTGTGACTGTCCTAGTTAATGAATTGGGAATTCCTTGCTGCACTTGGAGGGTTTGATGCTTACTGTTGACAGAGTGAATAGGTACCAATGTGCATGCGCCACTTGAGTACCAGGCCCTAAGCTTCTGAAGGCAGAAATTTACTGGCAGATGTCCTGTCCCACTCTTGCCTCCTGGCCCTCAGTCATCTGTGTTAGTGAAAAGGAGATATGATATATTCATGAAATACTCTGTACATGCATGATTTCACTTTGTCAACTGTGAGAGACTGGTGTGATGCAAATATACTCGTGAAATTCTGAGTCTGTGAGCACTGCTATAGCTCATATAAAGTTGTGTTTACTGTACGGTTCGGGTTTTTTTGCTGAGCTGGCCGCAGGCATCAGAAGTATCTTCCGTTTCTTCTTATGCAAATCATAGGGCCAGCAAAGGATTTGACCATCGAAGAAGGTGAGGGATTCTCCTTAGCTGAGGTCATTTTTGCCTCCTGTTCCTGACTCGTCTGTGAATGGTCCACATCTGTCCATTTGCTGTTAGCTCTCATCTCTTGTTGAAATTCAACGTGTTGCTTGATAATGTCATATATGTGACTGTCTTTGTCATAATGTTCAGTCTTCCCTTTTGCTTCTTTGCTCTAGGGAACTGTTGAATAATTTCTTGTCTTAGCTTATCCCTAGAATGTCCCTCTCTCTATTATGTTGCATTGTGCATATAGCTAGCTCATTGTGGGAACTCAAGAGACGAGTTGCTGATTGCGCTGCCTGAAAACATCAGAAAATCAAATCTTTTATCAGAAGACTTCACAGTGATAATAACAGACAAAATGATGGTTGTGCATTCCTTAAGCATTTATGTTCTATTTATTAGGAGACAAAGACTAAATATTTGAATTTCGAGAGGTTTGTGCTTGCACTTTATAGCCAGGTGGCTTGGATTTGAATTCTTGTGGTGGCACATCTCCAAAACTGGATAGATACAGTATACTGTGTGTAACTATAGCCACTCGGTCTTGCAGTGTAATCCCCAAATGGCTTCACTTAATCAGAGATTTCACTCTTTCCGTTATAGAAGCTTAAAGGCAATGTAAAAATATTAAATTTTTATTCACAGTCTAACATTTGCTTTTAATAGGTTTCAGCTCTCATCAAAAGTCACAGTTCCTCTCTACCAAGAAGTCTTATTTCATGACCACAACACTTGATACCTTGTTTAAAACATTTTTGTTATTGGGTTTGGCCTGGTTTTTCTAAGCAGGCTATAACATAACACCTAAGACAATTTTTATGTAAAGCTAAATTAAGATGTTTGGTGTGCTTTTTCCAAGTTCAGTTTTAATGGCAGAATGATACCTGCAAAGGTATGCATTGTGCTATACTTGCACTCTTAGGAAATAATTTGATCTTCCAGAACAAGAACCACCATTAAGTCGAGGAACAGTCAACATGATGATGAGGTTATTTTAATTATAGACAGCATCTCAGGGCTTGGACCGTCTACGTGCTCTATGGGCTTTCACACTGGTTTCCCTGGTTGGACTGGTGTAAGATTATGTCCATGCACCACTCACGTAGGTGGAGCGTGACGTTCAGTCCGATGAAGAAGGCACCAGCACATACCGACTGAGCCTTAGGTGCCCGGGATGTCAGTCAACGTCCTTGTGCGCAGGCTTTTGGAAACCAAGTGCTCTCGGCGAACTCCCTCTTTGTGGGCCAGGCCTGGGGGTTCCTCTGAGTGCTCCTGCTGAATTCATTGTTTTGGGAGATATGTCCATGAGACACAAATAAGATGGAGGCAGAGATAGCCCGCAGTGAGATGAAGGGTGAAAGCAGCAAACAAGCCACATTACCACTGCGGTCTAGTGTTTTTTCTCCTCCCTCCCCAATGGTTTAATCTGATAGGTGCAGGTGACTGGATCATCTGCTTTCAGGTTGCGATAAAATCTCTCCCTGATTCTGAATTAGCCATCTAAGTAAACATAATCTTAAATTTTGCAAGAAATCTTTGAGTGTTTCCAAGTGACGGTGGTTTGGATTTCAGTTTTTACCCTCGTACACTTAGGAAGAGTCCTTGATCAACTGCTGGTGCCCTGTTTGTGAGAATTTCTGAGTGTACCATTCGGGTTACTCGAGGTGACTGCTTTTCCTTCATGACTTTGCCACGGGAGCCTTACTTTTTTAATAGCAGTCCACTTTGTTGTCCTGCAAGTGTTGTGATGGGGGGTGATGTATTTGTTTAGCTTTCAAGCATTCAGTTAGCACTTAAAGGTGAAAAGTTACTTTTAAAAACTGAAAAATAACACTCCATAAAGTGTTACTTTGCCTTTTTAACTTTTTCCCATTCTTTTACTGGGAGGAAATAATTAAGTAAAAAAAAAAAAAAAAGAAATCGTGAAGGAAATATGGGCCTTTTGCCACTCTTTCTGCATGGAAAAAAGAGTTCCACTGAATATACATTAAACTTTTTCTTTTCTCTTGAAACATTTCAGCTAGAATTAGAAACAAAACAGCCACAAAATAAACAGGTTTATTTTCATCTAGACCTCCTGTCCATAAACTTGTTTTGATAATTAGACTTGATACATGACTTCTTTCTGTCTGGTTCTACAGTTTGTCACTCTAGCAGAATAAGGGAGAACTGATTTAGAGAAAAGCTGTAAGACTGAGGGATGTTTGGACATGCGGATTTTCACCACTTACCTATTGTTGCATTAGGAATGCATTTTGCTTTTTCAGTGATTCAACAAGTAGCTTTTTAAAGTTTTCAGTTGCATTTACAGCCTGGAGGGTACTACAGTTTTAAAGGCTGACAAACATAAATTTGGATTCACACCTGCCTAAGTAAAAATAATAATTCTTAATCAATCATCAGCCTGAGTAATTTGTCATTTAATATCAATGCTGTTATGTGATAATTGTCTTTCTCGCAAAGAGTTTCAGTTATTGTTGTACCAAATGCGGTATGAACTCAATACTGATCACTGTGATGGAATGACATTTTCATTAAGCCTGGAGAAGTTGAATCTCTTTCTCCTTGATAAGTTCAGGGATTGTTTTCTCTGTTGGTGAAAAATACTCTTGAGTCTTCTGAGGATCAGCTGTCTGCTGTCATGGTACATGTGAACCCTGTCCTTCATACAAGACAATTTGATTTTTTTCAATGGGAAAATGATGAATTCCCTCTTAAAATAAAACATAGCTAAATACACTGCATTAAAACAACCGGCTCTGCATCTAAATTCATAAATGGAAGGGACATGAATTGCTTTGGTGAGATGCTCTGCTGTACTGTCGAAACTCTGTTGGCTTTGTCTGGCTTCAGCTGCTAGCCATTGTTTTTGGCTAGGTCCTTCCCTGCTAAATTAATGAGCCCGGTAATATCCGGTATTTTCTCCACATGAAGATATTTATAACTCCGTCACCTCGTCACCTCCTCATCTTTTTGATAAGTGATTCCAACCATACCCATGTACCAGGCTTTGAAGTACATCTTCGAGGCATATGCTTCCTAGTTTGGCAGTGCAGTGAAACATTCTTGACCATTGCTAACTTGTCAGTGGGTTTTATATGGAGAGAGGAAGCGTGGAGGCTATCGGGGTATTTCAGCACTCATCTAGTACTCGCTGGGGTCGTGTAATTAATAATGAGTTCATCTGCTGTTTCATATGCTTATAAAGGTCCACTTACCTCCCTCGGTCCAGATGTTTTTACAATCTTAAACAGTAGTAGAATAGAACATTTACAAGACATGGAATAAAAGGGTAATCCCAATATATGTAATAATATCTGCCCATTGTAATGGTAAATGACTCTTTCTTGTATCATGGTGTTACATTCTTGTCTCCAGTTGTATCCCCCATCCGTTTTCCTCTTTGTCAAAAACCTGAAGGAAGCAGTGTTTACAGCAAGTTTAGGAAGTTGGGTTCTAATGGGCAAGGATGCTTTTAACTCACAGGATGCTGCCGGCAGGGTCTCCCTTGCTGCAAGCCAGGATCTTTAGACTTACCCCCTGCCTAAGCACCTCAGTGAGGACAATGGTGACCTGACACGATACCTATATATGGTTACACAGGAACACGGAATAATGTGGGGGTTTTTTTCATTTCACAAACAGTAGGCTTTTTTTTTTCTTCTCTGCAGTAATGTGATTTGCTACCATGGACTGAAATTTGTACCACAAAAAAAGTTCATTTTGCTGTCTTTTTATCATAGCTCTCATTAATATCTCATTGCATTTTATTACATGAAGCATTTACGATTAATAAATAACCTTGGTTTTCTCCAGCTCCTTTCAGTGGGGGTTGATTTTATTCTGTTTGTATTTACATGAAAGCGCAAAAATCTTCCTTTTCAGTGTTAATTGCATTATATGTCATTGTTTTCATTGGTGTTGTGTAGTATGAGTGAGGAAATATACAAAACCCATACAAAACAATGAGACAATGTCCTATCAAGAATGAGAAACGACAAAAGCCAAGATTACGGTGTTTATTGCATCGTAAGGCCAGATATGAAATACCTGACTTTAACAGTAATGCTGGCTGACGTGTGCCCTGGTAACAGGTATACAATAGAGTGTGGAGTCAGTGTGAACATCAGACCATCCGAGTTTGAGGATATTCTGTTTCTGACTGTTCTTTAAAGAAAGAATTTGTGGAAGTGTTTACAGAAGCCTTAAGTCTGGCTTAGTGTATACCCAATTATTAATATATCTGCCCTGAATCAGTTGGAATAAATGGGCATCTGATTGTAAAAAGAAGTTATAAATGACTTGAGTAAGAGAAATATGTCTGTGGATAAGCTGTATTCCTTCAGTTTGTTAGCATAGCCTGTTATTTTGTTGGAAAGTGCTGTCACTGCAACAGCAAATTCTGTTCTTCTGGAAACTGTTTAGTTTTTGTGGCATCTGGCAGCATCTTCAGTATGAGTCTTCAATTGTATTTGATGGAAACATAACCGAGTTCCATCTGTTTAACATGTGCTTCCTACCGAAAGTGGGGCACACATGCAAGTTTATTTCCGATGTTCATAAATAAGATACCAGCGAAACCCGCGGTATCAAGCCAGACTCTTCTGGAATGGATTTTAACATCTTAACCACAGGAAGTAATTGAGCCCCCTCCTTACCCCGCTTTATTTTTCCCGCCAACCCGCCCACATGTTCATTGTGGTGCATTAGGTTTTGGAGCTCCTTTTTAAAGCCTTCTTTAATTTTCCTGAAAAACCAAATGAAAATGGGTCATGGTGACTTTAAAGAAAACAGGAAAATTGCTAATGATACTGCAGCTGTCCAGTTCTGTTTACAGTACACGTGGGAGTACTGAAAATGGTCTGCTGAAGAAATGTAGACATGTAGCCCACAGAAATATGGAAAGCAGAGCTAAAAGGCTTGAAGCAGCAGCAGAGTTAACTAGAGCGCTAGCAGATTTTGCCCCATCAAGGGAACGCAGCTTAAACGTGTGGCAGTGGCTTCGGAGAAACTTGGCTTCCAAGATCTCCTGGTGTGCTCCTGCCAATCTCCATGCCCGCAGGCAGCGTGCCAACTGCCTCGTTGTGGCTCTGCGCTGAAGAATTGCGTTCCTCGCCCACTCACAGGTTTGCTGGGTCCTCTGTTCTCTCCGGACTGCCTCCTTTGTAGAAAGTCCGCCAGTGTTGAGGAAAACTTGATCGTCTCTGCAACATTGAGGATCTGTGGTGTATGTTTCAAGTAAAGGCTCCCAAGAGTTAAAAAAGTGTAGAGTAAGTGGTTCACAGCAGTTCTACAAAAATGTTAGCACCCCATATAGCGATCATCAGTGAAGCTTAAATAAATAACAACTTATTTCCTAAGGTCAGCCCCTTTTGTATTCAGTGCTATTCTTTGTTGGGCCTGGAATGGCCTCTCTAATCAAGTTGGTCAGGTAGGCAGAAGGCAGAACTCAAGTTTGTTACTGGTATAGAAATAACGGGCATTAGCTTCCACAGTGGTTTTGTGTTGTTTTCAGTAGTTGATTGGTTGTCTTAGTTATCATGTAATAATAATAATTCTAGGAAATGCTTCTAATAGGAAGCCAGCGGAGAAGCTTGTTTTTTACAAACTAAACTGGGGCTGTGTCCTGGTTTCAGCTGGGATGTAGTTAACTGTCTTCCTAGTAGCTGGTACAGTGCTATGTTTTGAGTTCATTATGTGAAGAATGTTGATAACACTGATGTTTTCAGTTGTTGCTCAGTAGTGTTTAGACTAGAGTCAAGGATTTTTCAGCTTGTCATGCCCAGCCAGGGCACCTGACCCAAACTGGCCAACAGTGCATTCCATACCATGTGACGTCCCATCTAGTTTAGGAACTGGGAAGGGGGGGGCGGGGAATCGCCGCTCGGGGACTGGCTGGGTGTCGGTCGGCGGGTGGTGAGCAATTGCCCTGCGCATCATTTGTACATTCCAATCCTTTTATTGCTACTGTTGTCATTTTATTAGTGTTATCATTATCGCTATTAGTTTCTTCTTTTCTGTTCTATTAAACCGTTCTTATCTCAACCCAGGAGTTTTACTTCTTTTCCCGATTTTCTCCCCCATCCCACTGGATGGGGGGGGAAGTGAGTGGGCGGCTGCATGGTGCTTAGTTGCTGGCTGGGGTTAAACCACGACAGGCTGCTCCCAGTTTGTGACAAACAAAGTGCAGCTTCACCTGCAAGCTCCTCACTGTCCAACGGATGCTCAGAACTTCCCAGGGCTCTAGCGGTTTTGCATAATTCACACATGTTAAAAGAAATAAGTTTAATTTTTTTCTTATCCTACAAATACTCGGTTTGCCCTGTGAAGCAAATAGGCAGTATTTTGCGTGATGTTTTGAACTCGGGTGATTGGTAGAGTCCTGTGATAATAGCAAGTTTCTACCACCAAGTCTGCTAACAGAGTGGTCCCTGCCTGGATTCTGGATTTGAGCTGCTGCCCCAGACAGGTTCAAGTTTCTGGGAGGTTTGTGACATATCTCACAGCTTCGTGTCTCTTAAATGCCCCAGGATATCTAAAATGGCACTGTATGCCTGCCTTTAGGTATAATCAAATTTCAAACTGTGAAACAGTAGGACAGTCTAGTGCAGCAGGGCAGTCCCAGACCATGGAGTCTGCCAGAGCTTTTGTGGTTACAAAAAGTCTCATGTGTGAAGTATTCACATGTTGCAGTGATGAGTATCAGGGTAAGGGTAGAAACATTTAGGTGAAAGATGGTTAGTTTGTAGTTCCAGGTAAAGAATAGAGGTGGTGTTAAACCCGGAATACACACGTTGAAAAAATTTATTTTGTTCTGTGACATAGTTCCCATTGTAAAATAATTTCAAAACCTTGGTTTTGATTTGTGGTGCTGTAGCAAGTGTTACCCTTTATTTAGTAAAATGGGCTACTGCATGTTGTGTGTGTGGTTATTCAGCATGAAGGTCTTGGAGTCTACATTGAACCAATGCAAGATCAGCTGTGGAGTCCTTCCTTACTAAAGAAACTAAGACTTGCAAAGCCGTAGAGCTTTACTAGTCAAAACATGAAACTGACTGGCAGCTGGGCAGAATCTAGAACGATTAATTTCATTTATTTATGATAAAATTAGATCTCTTTCAGTAATCATTCCATGTACTCAAAAGGAATTTCACATTATAACCACATGGGCTAAAGTATATATGCAAAAATACTCTGATAGAGGCACTAATAAATTTTTCATGAGTAAAAATATTTATATAGCAAATTTTTAGCTGTCAGCAATTGCAGAGTAAGTTCGATCAGAAACGTGTATTTCATTGTGCCAAAGAATCGGGGGAATGATATCACAAAGCAGCTGGCCTGCGCTTTATGCCGAAGCTATTCATTAACCTTTAACTAGCAAAAATAGGAGAAAAAAAACAACAATTGAGGTTTATCTGCTTGGCTGATTTATGTTAAAAGTTCAATGGTAAAATTTCCATCGAAGTCAGAATCAAGTCCTTAAGAGTAGTTAAGGGGAAGTAGAGGTAGCTTTTGCGAATTGTGAATTACTTTGACCAGCTTAAACTTTCATAGTCTTAAGTCGTTCAGGCAGTCACTGGCTACATGCTTTATACATGTTTGTATGATCAGCATCTTTCTACTAGATGGTCCTCTCCAGCACATAAATAGAGTTCCTCGAATTAAAGGTTTGTTGGGAATTCCTTTGGCTGCAGTAGGCTGAAATACAAGGAAGCTGATGCACTTGGCTCCTCCATTTTGCTGTCTGTGGGGAACTTGGAAACCATAGTGTGAATTTTCATTATATTTTTGGGAAAACACGCTGAAAATATTGGTTTCATAATGTGCGGTGAACAATGCGAACCAGTATTTTGTTACTGTCAGTAACATCGTTCCCTTTTTGAATGATGAAGTGAAGCTTCTGTGAAACTTAACATCAGAGAATTCAGTCACATCTGGTGGAGAATTACCTGTAAGACGAGGTTTGCTTACTCAGTCCTCATTTTCAAGAGAGCGTGGTAGGTTATGAGTTTTTGTTAGGACTTCAGTTCCTTATTTAACATTTTAACCCCTAACTGCTCTGGGCCTTTACAGAAGTTTTGTGCAGTGTCATGGAAGTCACTCACTTTCTAGGAGGGTATTTGTTTTGTTAAGTCCCTTAATGCTTTTTTGGATACTGATTTAAAATTATTTCCTTCTGCTCTTGTGATTCTTGGTCACAAATGCAATTAAGTACTACAGGTTCTCCTTCAGGTGCACCGGCCATGTCCGTTCATGTGCGTCTGACTTGTGCTTTGGGCCTTGCTTAGGTAGGGCGGCGTATTAAGAAGCAAGCACGGACTGCTTGTGAGTAAGGAGCATGTAGTGGTTGATCTGCTGTGAAGGCCGAACCTGATTCTCAGCCTGCATTTGAAGGGGTGGGAGGAGACGAAAGGCAGTTCAGTAGTGTGTTCAGCCCCGAGTCCCAAAACCGTTTTAGGGACACTGGATCTCACCATGGTATTGCTTGTGAGGCTGCCACGTTATCCTTGCCTGGTTTATAAGCATCATTCTTCAGCGGTACTGAACGTCTTGGCAACGCTCCTGGTGTTAGAAAGGTCGTCCTATTCTCCTTCCTCTGAGGCAGTGACTTGGTTGTTAAACTTGGAGGAAGCATTTCTTGAAGAAGGGCCTTTGCCAGCCCTTACTCAGTTTGGATTTTTCTCCTTTGGTCCTTTATGTTTGCTCTGTGAAGGTGATTAACTTTCAGTAGCCAACGTCCTGGAAGCTACCGCCCCTGTTTTTGCAGATTTTACTGTAATGGCCCACTTTTGGAAATGGCAGTGGTACAGCTCTACGAGAAAGGAGTTTTTTTGGTCCCAGGTTTCTGGCTGTCAGGGGTTGCTGATGGTTTGTATTATCTAATCCCTGACCCTTTTTAGCAGTAGGGAACTGGAGAGAGGGTTTTGTCATCTCCCACGTGCTGCGCAAAGGTGAGAACTGCTTCTTACGTGGAGGGCAACTGCTTCCCGATGCAGGAATGCTAGGGAGCGTTCTGCATGCAAGTGACAGCTGCTTGGTGTACCACTGCAACTCGGACTTGTTTTGGTCTCTTTAGCCAGTTCATTGAGTAAGATGGTGTTTCTTAACCCATGGCCGTAATTTATAAGTTTTCTGCCCTGGAATTTTTTTTCTAAGTTTCTGCTCTGAGAAGTGTTGGTGAAAAGATGCGTATGTTGATATCCTCAGGATGTTTCAAGTGCCAAGGCTTTATTGTGTTTGCTTTTTCCCTCCCTTCTGTAACTTATAGGCACTGGACCTTAGTTGACTTTCCTTTTTTAAATGCCTGGGATTCACAGATCCCTGCATTCGGAGCCTGACTAATGATGTTGCAGCAGTGATCATAATTAGTTCCTTTAGTGATAGGAAGGGATGCAACTCAGCTGATATATAAGCAATGACTGTGTCTGTAACTAACGTAATACAGACCATTCACAGCCTTTCCTCTCATCTCTGGGGTCTGCTTTTATTTTTAGCTTCTCTGTGACAGTTTTATTGGACTTGTCAGCCTTGACTTTTTAGTCCCATGACTACACATAAGACATAGTTGTATGTGATGCTAAGACCACTGGGAAAATGGCAAGAAGAGGGTAAACAGAAACAGTGGAAAATGCCCTTTGGGGTTTGCTGCTTCAGCTGCTGAGAAATAGGACAGTCTCTGTGAATTTGCTACTGTATGGGACAGATGGAAAAAGTTTAATAAAAGTTCAGTTCAACCTGAAAGGTACATGACAATATGCTTATGTAAAGCACATCATATGTAACTGTTAGCGATACGCTTCTGAGCATTGTATCTCAGTGATGAGAATATGGATGGAATCTATTTTAATCTGGACAAGTTTTTAACAGGGATTATAGATTTTTGTAATGGCTTAATAATGTATATGGAGTTAACTTACATAATTTAAATCAAGCCTGGTCGTCTTACTGATATATGAACTTTCATAAACCACCAACATACTATATTTAGGAGTAATTCTTATTATTCGTGCTGAGCAGGATGCTAGATTTGTTATTAAAAGGGTGGGTCTTATTCAAAAACCTCTGAAGGTAACATTTGGGTTCGTTAAGTGTGTGCGATGTCTCTGGTCACCAGTTGGGTACAGGTGAAGAGGTTTGCCGCTTAACAGGCCTCATGTTTTAGAGATGAATCTCAACTGCTGCTAGAAGATTAGGTAAAGTAAGGGAGCAAAGCAGCTTTCCTTTATTTGCTCTGTTTCAGGAAGCTGTGTGTTTTTGTGGTGCGTTAGAGGCTACTGTGGTCAATTCTTTGGTAAGTTTCAGATAAAAATTCTGCTTGCGGGCTTACATTTCAATCTTACAGTAAGATGGGTTTGGAATGTGGCAACTTCAGAGACATGTTACCACAAATATTTGCAGTCAATGCTGTCTTGTCTTTCTTTGTTCTTGTTTTATTATTAGAGATAGGGATTTTTTTTGTTTTGTTTTTTCTTTTTAATCCATGGGGGCACAGATTATTTAGGCTCAGCCTAAATGAGATTTCCAATGTAGTTTTAGTGATAGCTGTTGTTGGATTTCCTGGAGCTGGTTTGTTTAGTTTTGATTCTGTGTGACAAACAGTTGAAAATTATATTCTCCCAGAATTTTTCAAGGAAATCCTTAACAAAACCATTAGCTTGCTTATATTGCTGGGAATTTTTTTTGCTTAAACTACCTTAGTACCCGAGGACTCCAAGGTGTTAAATATGACAACAGTTTTAAAAACATACTGTAGGGGAGAGTCAGTAGACTATTCACTAGTAAGGCTGTGACAACTGTGCAAGGCGAATTGTTAGAAATGGTAACGAAGAATGGAATTAGAGGGTATGGATAAGTGTGGTGTGCTGGGGAACAAGAAGGCTGTTGTTTGTACGGGGAAATCCTGCTGCGTGCGTTCGTCAGAGTTATTTAAAGAATAACTGCAGCCGTGTAAGTTAAGGTGATTTGGTTGATGTAGTGTATCTGCTGTTTATATAGTGTTTTCCAAAAAGTGGGAAGAAAAAGCTATTCCTGTGCACTAGTTAAAACTCTACATGGATTTTTGCCCTCAGATAGAACTGCTGAGTTCTGTTGACTTACTGAATTGAGGATGCTGGGGGCAAAGAGGATTTTTGCCTTGTTTTGTGCTTTTCTGTTGTTTTTTTTTTTAACTCCTGCTCATAATTTGAAAATGTTTTGAGTACTGAAAATGCAAGAGTTCTAGGTCCAGTGCCTTTTTATCTGAGAACTGTGTTTTTATCTTATTTTTCAGAAAAGGTATTCACTTGTATGGTGACTGTTCCAAATAGTTTTATGTAGAACATGTCATCAAAAAAGCAGTGAATAATAAGTGCTTGCAGGGCAGTTAAGGTTGTTCAGCCAGGTTGCGTGAATCTGGTCCAGAAACACTGCTTTTTGATCAAGTGAGCAAAATAAGAACTGAATTACGGTCTTCCCCACCAAACCTGTGTGCTGCCACGTGTTCCATTATGGCATTTCCAGTGGTGCGGTTTCACTTTAGGAGAACAGTTCATTTAGTCTGCACTTCAATCCAAATACTTTTCTCAGCTGGATTTCTGATGGTACTCTCAGGATAGAAATCTGAGTAGTTTCTTCATGGTTTTCAGGCTTTTTATTTCATACGTCTCATTACGTGACATTTCAGAATGTCATGCAGAAAAAAATTGCTGCAATTTTACTGTAAATGTAGTTTGGCCAGAGCTTGGTCCTTACCATCTCTAGAAGTTGTCCTAAAACCATCGTGTGTGGCTTGGCACAGTTTAATACAATTGGCAATTTCTGTTCAATAAAGGCACTTAATGGAGCTATTGTGCTAGGTGAACTGCTTTTTGCCTCAAGGTGCGATGAGGTTTTTGCAAGTTAGCTCGGAGGCCACTGGTGGACCTGTTTACATTGCATCTATCTGTGCTGGAGTTGCTGCATGTTCCAATTCAGGTTGAAAATTTCCTTGTATCGGTTCTAGCTTCTGCAGTCCTGTTTCACACTTCCTCGTGTAAAACTTCACACTGGGTGTAACCTGAACAGTTGTGTACTGGAGGGAATGGATAAAGCAAGCACCTTCTTACGGTGCTAGGGAACCTTCTGTGTTAAACACGCTCTGTTTTCCTCAGTGGGGAGGGTTTGCTACTGTGCCCTGCTCTTTTACTGATGTGAGGCTTGAGATTATCGTAAGATGCAGCCAAACGTTGCAAGTCAGTGCATGTGCTATGGGGGGAAAGCAACCAGCAGGAGAAGCAAGAAGATAATTCAGACCTGATATTGCTCATCTGTACGTCTAGTGTCTTTAGTCATTAAGGAAGTGCCAATCCAAAAATTCCCACTTGCCAGCCTGTAGGAAGAAAACAGTTTCTTGGTAATGATGACGAATTGTCAGGTCTGGCATTCAGTGGATATATTAATATTAAGTGCGTCTTTTTTGCTTATTCAGTTATAAGGTAGAGCTTCTGAAAACCATAGCTACAGTTGGGAGAGGAGGAGGCCTCTCACTGACCAAATACATGGGTCTGCATGATCTAGGCACGTTTTCAAAGTCTTGTTCCGCTCAAGATTCGTAAAGGTTGTGTGCATGTGCATTTCACAGCTGTGATGTCTCTCTCTCTTCCTTTTTTGGTGCAGTTTTTTAATATTCGAGTGTTTGTCAGTTTGTCTTAAATTGCGTGGATTAAAGGGATTAGGCCAGAAATTCTCTTCAAGAAGCTTGCTGTAGGACATCTCGTGCTCCTGTAAGTGCACTACACCTCAAAGCAATAATTATCTGAATACTGTACAAAGCAATTACTCTGATAGTGTTTCCTCCTCCCTGGAACCCCCTCTGCTTTTTTTTTTATTTAAATAAGCAAAACCCCAGCCAAGAAAAGCTTTTGTCTTTTTCACTGTCTTGAACACAACGGAATCTCTTCAAAGCAGATATGGTCAAAGATTAATCTTGAGGGATAAAACATATACAGCTATCGGTGTTGTTTGTGAAATGTTTATGCTGCTGAAAAGAAGGCACACATTAGAAAGTGTTAGGCATAACTAAATACTCTAAGCAGTCGCTACAGCACCTTAAAATATCTGAATGTAGGAAAATATTAGGAGCCATTGGGATTTTTTTTTTTGTTTATTTAGTTTTGTAAAGCTTGACTTATGGATCTAACGATGCTGTACAGTTCAAGAGATCTTACTCTTGTAATGCATTTTTAATCGTGTAAGGTATAACCCACGTGATTTAAAGAAAAAAAAAAAGGGGAGGGGGGAATTAGATGCACAAACCCCCTTCTACAGAAACAGGAAACTGTTGAAACTATTTTTGTGAACCAGTCCTTTCTGCAGTATAAGCACTTAGGTCTGAGTGTGAAAGCTAGAGATGGGCTACAGAAACATAAACTCAGATACTCTCACACCTTGATATTCGGCATCAAGGCAATATTAAAATCCAAATTTACACCTAGCTCATAATTTCTTAGGCAAATTAACAAAACTTTGGAAGGTCCTGGAATTTGTGGGGGTTTCATTGTGTTTCTGATTTCAGGCCATCTTCTGTTGTAAAGTAAACAAACTGTACATGCTACAACTGGCAGATTTTTTTTTTTATTTCCTTCAAAATATTTAGTGCTCTGTAGCTGATTTGCTGATATTAACATCTGCAACAGTGCTTCTCTAAGGAATGTGATTAATATTATTCCACATAGAAATAAATGTCCCTCCAGTTATTTATGACCTGGTGAACTGTTTTCTGAACCAATACTCACACTCGAGGGTCAAGGTTCACAACTTGAATTATGGTAGCAACTCCGATTGAAATGCAGACTCTTTGTAGTCACGCACTTCTAGCTGTATAGTACCCTTTATAAATAAAATACTTGCAAATCTCTGTGGCCTTAACTCTCATATAACTAAATGCATTAATAGATATGATTTTGCAACATCATTTGTGGTATTGCTTGTTTAAAAAAAGAAATTAATTTCACCATTGAATAAATCTTTTGTTCTCTTCTGTCTGTATTTTCCAGATTTTCAATAAGTCTTCGTATTTATGTCTTACATTAAACTCAAATTTTCTTTAAAATACACAGGGAAAAAACCCAGCGCATTACCAAAACACTTAAGCACTTATGAAAAGCAAATAAGAGGCTTATTTCAACAGCTCTTCAGAGGAAGATCTTAACTGAATTGCTTGGAAGCTTCAAAAGTCATTAACCTTTTTCTCATAATTAATGACATGAAAGTAAACACAATAATTGAATTGATTTCGATATAATTTCCAGAAGTAGTTTAGGAAGTACAAACTGCATGCAGTTATATCAGCAGGATGTAACTTGAAGGCTAAGAAGTAATTTCTTACGTCTTTTATTTAGGTGATTTTTGTGGACAGTTTTTCAACTTAAAAGGGAATGAGAGTTTCTGTGATAACATTGAGATCTAGTGTGAAATGTTCTAGCTCAAACCACTTGTAAAATAACAAGATTACGTCTATATTTTCACTTGTTTTTTCTTAGAGAAAAATAATCTAATGCTGTTGTCATCTCTGGAAGTCGCACGGCAGACATTGTTTCCCGCTTCAGACGTTAGTGTATAGGACTGTTAGTTTTCAGGTATTTGATAAAGTAATGGGCAGGATTCCAGCCTGTTTTCAACAGGTAATCCAGTAGTTATTTTTTTGTCAATATCAACCTCCAATGCACACATCAGTAACCTGCCTTGAAGGGCTAATTAATCAGACTCTTACAAGTAGCTGGCATATATAACCAATTTTTTTAGCTAGCCCTTAAAGACAAACGTAGGAAGCCATAAAGCAATTGTTGAACTTGTGTCCTCTCACAGGCCCAGCTAAAGCTGCGGTTCCTAACCCCAAATCTTAGTACTAGCTACGTTTTGGGGGGCTTTCTAAGACAGTTAAAGCTGTCTTTAAAGATCCCTGCACAGTGCGCAGGTAGCATGAGGAGATGTAGGTGTACAACTTGTGCTGCGGAACTCCCACGAGCACAGGAGTTGCATCGTGCTAGAACTTCTCTTGTGCTTAGCAGCTGTCAGCAAGGCTGTAAAAGTATAACTGCTCCTTGGTTCTTCCTTTAGTTCTGTCACAGTGGAAACCTGTCTTTACTTTTCAACCAGCCCATTGAGAAGCTCCTAGAAATTATGTGAACGAACAGACAGTGGCTATGTTTCGATCTGTATGGCTCCCAGAGCGTGAATTTCCCTGATTTCATCATAAAATTGTGCAATGCCCAGTATCAGGTTAGGCTTTGAAAGAAAGAGTAACCCAAGAGTAAAACAAAGCAGAACAGTGCCCGTCTGGGCAATGCTTATTTGTTTGTTTTCTGCTTAAACATTTTAACCTCATGATCTTGTAAATGGGTCCAGGAAGGCTGAAGAACTGTAAACAGGAACCATATGCTACAAAACCTTAACTTACAACTTTTATTTTCCTTTTTAAAAATGCTGCAGGTTTTCTAAATTACACAGCACTTCTCACTACTATTTAGCAATTCAGAACTATGATCGTAGTAAGATGGATGAGGTATGAGGCATTATATTAGGGCAAGATTTACTTCTTGGCAAAATTTCAGTTTCTCGGATTAATCAATTGCCAGTGAGCTTGTTTGGGGATATGTATGGAAGCCGAGTACTGTGCTACCTTTCATCACACATAGTAAAACTACTATTTTTATACTTGCAAGCACACATGTAGCAGCATGTAAGCTCCTAATAATGGAATTTTAGTTTAATGTCGTCTTTTTTTTTTTTGTTATATATTTAAGATGTTGGGCCAGACGCACAACGATTGTCATCTGTGTACCTCTACTTGAAGTTAATGAAACTTTACTGAAATGCATGACATCTCTATGTATATGTGTGTGCGAGCTGGAAATGTGGTTCACTCTTGTTTTGTTTTGTTTCTTTTCCATAAGAGCAGCTCATCTTCTCTGTGTGTGTGGTTAGGACTATAAAAGCATTTTAATACCTGTAAGTTGCAACATGGGTGTTTTCTGTTAATGAAATAATTACTGTTTCTTGACTTAAATAAACTCAAGTGCCAAAGGTTAAAGAGTTGATTATCCCAGGACAGAGGTGGTATTGTATTTAAGAGAACACTGGTAGTTTCTTTAAAAGATTATAGTCATGCTCTGCATCTTCGTCTGTTAGCTACTAAAAATCTTCTTCAGTATGTGTGGACATGTTTTCAAAAACCGTTTATCCATATTACCTGAAAAACAGCTGTAGCAACGTTTACCTTGTCTTCCTACCTTGTCAATTCAGCTAATATATATTTATTTTCTTACCTTTAAATCCATTTTCCCATGGAGTAAAAAAATCTGTCAGTCTTCACCTTGAAAACTTAAATTCAACGAAGAATTCGGTGCCTTTTGTATCTCAAGAAAGGTAACTTCCATAGGCTCTCATACGGGTGGGATGCCCGCTGATGGGTTATCTTTGACAGGTCAATTGGTTGTACAAAGCTTTAGTGCAATGATTCTGACTTGGTCTAACTTCAGTATGCTTTTCAGGTAATGAGATTTCTATGTCTTGGAAACATGGCAGAGTTAACCGAAAGAAGTGATTCGATAGCTCAGTAGAAGAGAAATTATAAAGCCTTATTTTACTGTAAGCAAAACATGCTCTGGCAATCAGAGGAAGGCTTTTTCTGCAATAGCTAAGTAACTATAATTGGGCAAAACCTTACTCTCTCAAATACACACACAGAAATATTTTCTTCAGTCTATTTGTGCCAAAAACTTTCTTTTGTGCCTTGGAATTCAGATCTAAACAAAAAGATTAACAAAAAACCTCAAGCTGAATTCCCTTGTAATGATAGGTATCCTGCCTAGAAATCCACTCTCGAGCCTCGCAGTGTATGGCATTTGCTTTGGCAGCAGTCTCAAAGCTTTCAGAAATTTCTGGAGCATTTTGGGCAGCAGCTATGAGCCTTGAGTAGCAGTGGTAATTATATCAAGTCGTAGCTCGCAATTTTCAATTCCTTCTCGGTCTGCTCTCCCAGCAGAAAAGGTCTCAACTGCTTTTTTTCTTGTCTTTTTTTTTTGGTATTTTCTTTAGCTGTTAGCTGATACACTGCTTGAAAAAATCTTCTGTTGCTCATAACCCTAAAATGTGAATATATTATGGAATTATTTGTATATTGGGTCAGGATTCAGCTCACTATCTGAAATAATCTATTTTGCTGGTAGGGTGTTAAGTTCATGTGCTGAGGGTATCTGTGCTTTTCCCACTAGGCAGATTGCAAATATCTGTAACGTTTTCACTCAAAAGTCTCAGGCACGTGTCCCACCCTTCGTAGTGGTCCTGAGCATTTCTAGACAAGCTCCAGATGCTTTTAGTTGCTACCACCTGAGTGCCATAACTTACTTATGTCAGGGTGTCCACTGGCCATAGGTGAAGTTTGGTTAGGCCAGAATTCGTCAAATAACCTATTGTCCTTAAAAGTATCTGAATAGGGATCCAAGGCTTTCGGGCAGCTTTGAGGCTCTCAAAGCAGCCTTGGCATTTTGAGATGATGCCAGCTTGTTAGAGGGGTTATGGTGTATTTTGGGGACCCGGTATCTCTTGGCAAGGGGAACGAATCTTCTGCTTTGGTCTAGCTCTGCTGCGTTTTGGCAGCCCAAACTTGTGTTAGCATCCTCATGCCTCGGGGCATTCAATTTGGCCCAGTCTTTGTTTGGTTATCTCTGTGCTAAGTGATCTAGCAGTGCCAAAGCCTGCAGGCTGGCACAGAAATTTGGTCATCCTGTAGTGAAAATGTTAGACTGGTCCTTGGTACCAGTGCTTTGGTCCTTGGCCCAAAGACCTATCCGTTGCAGTTCTGGAGTTAAGCTGGTCCTGGAACAAGTCCCAGTAGGCAGCTTGGGTGCAACGAACCACTCCTTAAAGCCATGTGGATTTAGTGGTGGTATGTGTCACTGTACTAGTTGACTGCTGGAACTGTTTTGTTTAGTGGTGCAGATACGACCTCTTGGTCTTTCCCTCCCTGCTCTGGGTGAGGACTCCAGACAAAGCCCTGGGGACTGATTCCTCCTGATGCCTCAGCATGCTGCTATCCAGCTCTTCATGTCGTGTTCTTGGCTTGCTGCTCTGAGCAGCTTTATTTGTAGCTTGTTAACAGTGCTTGCGTCTTTTTCGAATCTCTGTCCTCTTCAATTGCAACTTCTGTATTTAAGCCTCTTGGTGACTAGGCCACTGCACTTTCCATCTGCCTTAGGTGCTTGGAATGAAAATGTGTTGGTTTTTTTTTTTTTTTAAGTCTGAAAGCTTGTCTTTTCCAAGAGGAAAAAAAAACCCCACAAACCACGTTGGGAGGAAGGTGGAGAAGATAGGAGTGGCTCCAGCTCTTTTGTATATTACCAGGAGTCTCTCATTTTGCTTAAATGGACAAGGTTACTGATGTCAGGAAGCAGACTCACTGAACGCTTCCCCATTGTAGGTGGAAGAGACAGCCCCTAGAGCTGTACTTTATTGATAAGCCATTACCAAATATGTCAGTTACAGATGCAAATATTAAAAGGTCAAATTTTTTTTCTGTCACTTTGGTGGAGAACCAGTTTCCAAATAGCAAACTATTTCAATGTGGTACAAAGGAAATTTGATGTCTTCTGACCATTTGCAGTATGTAAGACAGATTTCTTGCAATGTTGATGGATTAGAGAAATAAGATGGCAGAAGCACAGGGTTTTAGCGCTCAAGTCCAGAGGTAACCTAGTAATCTGCACAAACCCCATCCTAAATACCCATTTTGTGAAATAATGAGGATAGACATGCTGGTTGGAAAAAAATTAGCAGCTGTATGTTATCTTTTTGTCTATGCTAGCTAGGTGGTATGGAGCTTGGCCTTGAGAAGCTGTGGGGGTGTTGAATGTAATTTTGTGAACAGGCTTTCAACCTAAAGTCTTCTAAAAATGACCAAAAGTTTTTTATAGCTTGGGCCATGGGTTTTGATTTTTACGCAGTGGATGCTCAGTACCTGTTGAAAATCAGGGTCACTTGGAAAGAAACAAGTTGAGTTAACAATCTGTAGTCACTTCAAGCAAAATATGCCACTATGTTGTCTGCTGTAGCTTTAAATCCAAGCACGTTGCCAAAAGATAACTAGATTGGTGTTAAGTGCAATGTTATTTAGGTTTTTAAAGTCAGCTTATGTAATGTTATAAGTAACAGTTGTTCACAGCTCACAAGCCTGCTGCATAGCGAACTTGTTACATGAAGACATCTTGCTGTGCACAGTGCTTTACATTTTCTCAATTGCTATCAGAAACATCTCTGTGCTGGCCCAGAGGGACTTGCTGTAATTGGGTCTTTGAGTGATAGTTGAGTTGCATGGGGCTGAAACAAAGGTTAGATTATCCCAGGCGAAGTAATGTATTTTGCTTCAGGTGTGTAGGCTGCTGATGGGCAGTGTCTTAAAGTGAGATTTCTGCCCTTGTTTTTGTCTTAGTTCCTATTGTTAGGTCAGAAATTAAGGCAGTTAAAAGTGCCTCCTTCTTCCTGTAGCCTCTGAGAGTGTTTATTTTTAATCTTTGCTTAAGGAATAGCTTGGAGATTTGGAGAGAACATGCAAAATTAGCTTACTAGTTGGCTGTGACAGTTTTTGTGGTCATTTTTTGTGGTGGCAATAAGTCGGTGAAAGGATCACAAAATAAATCAATTTTAGAGCTGAATAAAAAGATTAACCTAGATTTTTCATAACAAAAATAACTCATAGTACAGCATAGTACTGGGAAGAAAAAGAATGGCATATGCTATAGTGCCTTCTGTCCACAGAATGCTTGGGGTTTGCTTGCATTCACTTGCCTCACTTTCTGGAGGTCCATATAAAGGTATTGTTTCTGTTACTGTTTATTTTTACTTCTGTAAATTTCGTTTGCTAGAGGGAGCTATCTACAGTGAGGCAATAAGTATTAATATTTTCATAGAGCTTCTCTTTGCTCAATTAACATGAGTGTCAGCATTTCAAAATGAAACTCTATCCTCTTTTTACTCAAGGGTAAATTCTAACCCAGCTGCTAACTCCACTTCAAGATGGACACCAGCCCCCACCCCCTTCCATCTCTGTCAAGATGATTTTCCTCCCAACAAAAACACAGGCCAATTCATATGGCACATAATCTTCGAAAATCCTGAGCAAAACATGATGTAAGTCTGTAACATCAGGGAAATTTATTTGATTGATTATTATTTCAACTTTTGTCTATTATCTTGGGGATGTGGCTTGGGGAGGGGAAGAGTGCATACATGTACATACACAGAGTGCCGCAGAACGTTATTTCAAATTACAAATTCCTGTGCAAGGTCCAGGCACCTGAGGTTCTGCATAGAGGCAGTGTCGTCCTCCACCGGAGGGTTAGCAAATGCTGCTGGTGCTCAGGGGGAAGGGGCCATGCTGCTGCAGACAAGGTTCCCACTGACCTGCCTTTTTCCAGATGGCTTTGCTGTGTCTCTCTGGTTATGCAGAGGGGCTGCCCCGGAACAAGAGAGCTGGATAAGGACCAGATATGCTTGATGCAAGGGTAGCTTCCCTACTTCTTCTTTTAGGCTCCTCGATAATTATCTCTGTTCTCTTTTCTTAGTGCAGATGTTTTCAATGGTTATAAAAGAGCCCCATCAGAATTTGCAGACAGCTGAAAATGAATTCTATCAAGGTTTGTTACTGCTTCAGGCATCTCGGTTTGAAATCTTGCAGCAGCCACGGAAGAACAGAGTGGTGGCTTTATGCGTTAGGTCAGGATAGAGGTAGGCTCTCGGGGACACTCAGCGGGGTGTTATAGCTAGAGGAGTCCCCCAAGCTGCTTTAATTGTAGTCAGACACACGCAAAAGATGCTTGGTTTTCTCACTTACTGGTGTAAGAGCGCTGATAAAAATGCAAGCATAACACTACCTTAAAAGCATTTTTTTCACAAGAGTGTCACTGGAAAACTTGGTGGTGTAAAAGTAGAGAGAGGCTTCAGTCAGCTGGTTCCAGCATGGCCCTTGTGAATTCATGACAATCCATACAAGAAATGGAGAACACTTTCTAAAGGAGAAGAGTTTCTGTCGATGATAAGCAGTTAAGGTTGAGTGAGGCACTACGATAAATGCAGGAGTTGGTGGGTAATCCTGTGTTAGGCCAAAGGATGAGAAACGTTAGGCACAGCACAGATATTGCTGGTCCTGTCTGGCCTGAAATCTAAGGCACTTGCAGTGTGGGTGACTGCGTCTCTTAGAGTCAGGAGTCAAAGTCTGAGTGATTTCATCCCTGTCCGTTTTCTCCTCTCCTGAGCAGTTCCCCTGAGATTTTTTTATCTCCTTCGATGACCTGGCAGGTCTGTCTTTTTCGTCAGCTACTAAGTCCTTTAAAAATTATATCGTTCTACACTACCCCTATTGAAACTTGTTTATCTATAAAGAAACACACCTGTGCCTTTCTCTACCCAGCTTCAGGTCAGCCCATTAGGAATTTTTCAGATGAACAGCTAAGATGAATGCTTGCAAACAAACACACTGTTCTTTAGGGAACAACTTTCTTACCTCTGTATCACCGTGTTTTGGGCTTGAGTTGGTACTTAGGCGGTCGCTTTTCAACCCGTTGCTAATGTGTGTTGCATTAGTGACAATTTCTTTGGGCGTTAATCATCTGTGGTTAAATACTGCTGTATGTTCTGTGCGTTGCTGTCACTTGGTGTTAGCTATGCTCCCACCCTCGTGCCTAGGCTGTGATCCTATGTATACGTTAGGACAAGAGAGGCTTTCCTATCGTCTGGCAACGTAATTTTGGCTTACCAAGGTAGATTCCAAGTAAGTTCTTGTCACTTCCTGCTGATTGTGTGGCCAGTAGAGTGCAGGGGTAACCAGCGGCGTGTGCCCTTCTCAGCACAGGTTGTATGCCAAGGTTGAATGACAGAAGAGAGCTTCTGATTCCTTGGAGCCACCCAGCCTCTGCTGGCTGTGCCCAGGCTGTGAGCCGCTGCCTGCTGCCGAGCAGCCGGGCTCCCCGCCATGGGGATTGCGGGGTGCCGAGGGCAGGCAGCTGGCTGGAGACCGTGGGCGGCTGCAGCAGGGCTGGCGTCCTGGTCGGCACCACTGCAGCCATCCGCTGCAGCCCCGGCTGCCACCAGCCAGCCTTCGGTGGAAGTGACAGCGCCTTCGTGTCCTAGAGGAAAGGGTGACGTGTGCGTTCTTGCGGCTAATGTGCAGGTTTTTTGGGAAGCATTGCAGGGAAGCTGTGATAGCAATACCCCTTGGCGTGGTAATACCCTTCAGCTTTATCTGTTTTACCAGTATTGGCGATTGTCCATATAAGGAAGGCCAAAGAGTGAAATGGCAAAGATGTTTCAGCATTACATATAAAATACGGAACGGGGGTCACTAGGAATTTTTTACAAAGGATTTGCTTTAAGCCAGCTCTGTTAGTTCCTCATGCTGAGCGTTAAAATAGCTCTAAAAGTAATCCTCTCGGAAGTGAGGAGGAAAGGGAGGGAATCAAGATCTGTTGTTATTACTGCTTTCAGTTTTTCATTTGTTTTTTCCTACCATAAACATGATGATACAATATTCTTTCCTCATTCGCACGCCTAAAAAGTAATTGCAGTTTTGTGGAGTATTTTTTTTCAGCAGAATTGAAAAATTGTGTTCCATTATATGAAAAAACAACAGAAGACAAGAGGAAGGGATGGCTTCCAGCTCTCCAGACAATAAACTACTTAACAGCTTTGCTGGTACATATAATATCAAATTTATAAATCCCTAGGTGCTGGTGAGGTGGTTTCTGTGCATCAAGGACTTTAGCTGGACTTCAACCAGTGACTTTCCTGCGTCTAGCAGCTGTTTGCTTTCCTTGGCAAACGGGAAGTGAAGAGGAAGGGGGGGCTTTCTTTAAAAGGTCAGGTTTTTTGGTTTTTCAGTACACAGCAGTGTTTCACTACTGTGTTTATTTTTTATCCCATATGTTAGTGGTTTCTTTTTTCTTAATAGTACCAATAACAAAATATCAATTCATTAGTAAATCAGTGCAACAGTATGTATAATATTAATTAGTGTTGACAGCTTAAATCTTCTCCACTGAAATGATTATGAAAGCAGCTCATCTTGATAAAAGCATCAGTGAGCTCCTGAGAAATGAAATTGTTCAGAGCAATATATAAGTTGGAATCTGCAAGAAAATAAGGTTCTGTGAAATTTTCACAACGCTAGGTTGATACTCAGCTTAGTCTTGCTTGGGAGACGCTTGCTGATGTTAGTGAAGCTTTACTTAAGCTTGGGCTAAAGCCCATTTCTTTCTCGCTGTCTCCAGAGACCTTTTCATCTCCTCCGCCATCGCTAGACTTCAAGAAATCTCCTAATCTTCAAATTCACAGCCAAACAATTGCACATAGGTGAAAGTTGAGGCAACATGTTAGTAATTTAGAGGTAAGAATTCCTCCAGAAACAAAATGTTTATTTAATGAAGCTCAAATGAGAACAAACAGCTGAAGGAATACCGAGGAAGGAATGTCAGCTAGTAGAAAAAGGAATACATGTCCATCTAAACTCTGCCCTGGTACCAGCACTCAGAGAAAATCACTCTACAGTTCTGTAGCCAAGCAGAACTGCCTAACCCCTGAGTGCCCAGAAAAGCTCAGATACTGTGTGTTGGTGGTCATGCTTCTGGTCTTTTTTTTGCTAGCAAGTTTTTGGGTGGATCCAGACAAAACAGACTGTCCCTTCTCCTCTCCCCAAAACCCCCAGTCCTGAGAGCAGACTGGAGAAACAGCTGATGCAGTATCATTTTGCTGAGTGTGTACCACTTGGACCCAGTAGAAGTGCCTGCCGGTCGTGTCTACCATTTAGGATCTTTCTTTGTGGGCTGGGAGCTTCTTGTAAGACCCGAGCCTGGGATTTTCCTTGCTTGCCAGGGCCTTGCTGCTCTCCCTGTGACTTTGTGTCCCTATTCACTAGCCTTCCAGGCGTACAGCCACATTTTTAAAATTTCTCTGATGTCATCTCAGTTTCTCTTTGATCTGTTATATGATACTGCTCTGGTGTACCTGATGTTTTGTTTATTCCTGCCTGTTTGATTTAAGTAGCAGCAAGTATTCAGTGAACTGCCTTATACTGCGTCACTTGCAGCTAAAGTCCTGTTTAGTAGCATGTTGTATTATTATCCGAGTGGCTTCTGACCTCTGTCTTTCCTCAAAGCCTTTCTATTGGTATCTTGGCACAGATAATCCATAAGGTGTCTCTTGCACAGTTTTTGTTTTTACCAAATTGTAGGGTCAGGTTCCTTTGGAACTCCAGCTCTACTTTTTTTTTTTTTTTTAAGATAGTAACCTGTAAGGTTAGTCTGTGGACATACAGCTGCTAATCACTGCTTGAGAAACTTAACTTTGAAATATGTGTAATGGTGTGTATATATACCACTCACTGTTTCCTCTGATCTGATAAGTTAGTACTGCAGACTTTAAGCTTTATACAGAGTAACTTGTACGCACAGGGCAAAATCAGTGTTTGTCATAAGCCTGTTGAAAACACAGGTTCTGATGAAGTGGAAGCTGCTTTTTTTCCATAACTTTTAATAACATTAAATCAGAACAGCTGTCCTAGTGACAACTTTTACAGTGAAGCAGATCTCCCAAAATGCAAGAAGCAAGTTCCTCTTGACACTATGAACTGTACTAGAAAATGTGTAGAACCGTGATACTGCAAACCGTACTGTACATAAACTTGGTTTGTCTGAGTTGGACTTTTTTGGTCATGTTTGACGATGGGCCTGCTGGGTCGGACCTTGCTTATTCTTTTCTCACACATAAGTATCTGGGTGCATAGTAGCAGCTGTAATAAATGCTATGTTTTCAGTAGTATTCAATGTTTTTGTTGTTCTCAGCTGTAAGACCAAGTCTAACCACTGTGTTGTCTTGAATTCTTTGTAATCATTGTTCAGGATTGAAAAGCCCCTCACTTGCCCTACTGTAACCTGAGTAGGGCAATCCTGCATGCCTGTCTACCACATAATAGGGCTTTAGGACTTAATAGGAATACTGAATACAGGGGCAAACACAGGTGCATAACTTCTGGCTTCCTTCTCATATGCAAAGTAGCAGCCAAGTAACTGAAATGGAGAATGGTCAGGCAGCCAAGCACAAAAAAGATAAGAGCACCTCGTTTAAGTGTGCTGCCTTAAATATTTTTGCTTTAGAAGTCTATTTTTTTTTTCCCCTCAGAAAAACTGGACATAGAAAATGGAGCACTTGTGAGGTGGAGCAAGCAGGTGTGTGCTGCCTCTCCCCGTTCCACCTGAACCTGCCTTTGCCACATATTTGTGTCCGTCAGCCATTGCTCCAGCCTTACTCCCAGCAGTGGACTCTCAGTTATTTTGAGGAAACTGGGAGTAGCCTCTGGCTGTTGCTCATGTTTCTCAACCATCCCCTTCTCCTTCCTCCTGCAGTCTCCTCCCCAGCGTGACTTTTCTCTGTATAAAGCAGCTGTTTTTTGGTAATAAAGCAAAGGAAGAAGGGGAGCAACAAGGAGTCTTCAACCTGTGTTATATTGAAGCACTGGCTGGGTCTGATGGGAACTGATTCAGCCTGCAAGGCTTATTAACGTTTATTTAAAAGTGGCAAATACAGAGGACCTTATTTAGTCTACAGGAGAAGCTGAGAGTGATACTTCTGTTCTCATTTACTAGAGTAGGCATGGAGAGTGGGTCCAGTGAAAGAGCATAAGTCAGATGAGAGTTGCGCCTCATGTTTGGATAATTGTGATGTGATGGTAGTCAGCAGCAAAAGTTGGACAGACTGTGGGGCCAGGTGTGGAGCGGAAGCAGTTTTTTTAAAGATTATTGCACTGTTGTTCCGTTGTCCACGAGCAGATTTTTCATTTGGTTGTTATAGCAAATTCTGTGCTATACTAGAAATAGTGAGTATCTAACTTTCACCTGTACTGTTGCACCTGTTAGTAAAACGTTAATATATTCTCAGGAAATCAATTTTGGAAGCCATCTCTTCTTGGCAAATGGCTAGCAAATCTTGACTGCTGTGACCCCGATACATCTGTACGCTTAAGTAACAATTTTGTCCGATGCCTGGAAGTGTCCTGTGAGCTCCCCTTCTTTGTGGAAGGCACTGCTGTCAAACAAGGAAAGCGATGTGCGTGAGCCAGAAGGCGAGGGAATTCAACTGTCGCTTTGGGGCTGTGTGGCAGTAGCTCCTTTATAGCTCACTTTCCCCAGTGTGAAATGAAGGACTGGACTGTGATACAAAGAGTAAAAAGGGTTAAGAGGTGGATGTTGTTTCTCAGAGTTGGAAGTAAGAGTTTTGTGTAAGAAGTGCAACTTTGGGGCACAGTTTAAGATAGTTAAATCATTTAAGTTTGCAGGAGAAAGGTTGTAAATGCATTGGGGTATCCTGCTAAATCTACTTTGTTGGCCTGTACAGCGAATGACATCTTGATAAGTATCTTTACTGTCATATGTAAGTTTCTCCATTACTAATAACATCCCAATTCCAAGGTCTGTTGCGTTTCCAGAAGTGTAGTTGCATACAATGAAATGCTTAACCATTACAAATGCTTTAATTTTTTTTTTATACTGAATTAAAAGTTCTTTTGTGACGAGCAAAGGTTAATATTGTAATATGTCTTACATAGCCAGTCAGGTGTTTCTGCTGTACATGTGCACATTTGGTACCATAGTTGCATAGTTCTGAATCTCGGCTCCTTTTCTGTAACCACTTCTGAAAAAAAAAAATTCTTTGTGAGATTAGACATCCCAGAACCATCTCTAGACAGGTTGTTGTTAAACAGGGAAATTTTCAATTCCACACGTGACTTGGAAACTGCAGGCACAAATGTGGCAGGTGTCCTTAGCCCCATGTCTTAAGAAGGTGCTCCCAGGGGTCACCTATGGCTCGGAGAGGTCATTCTGCCATTTAGGCAATTCACTGTTAGCCAGGACACTCCCAACAGTGCCCAGGCTTTGGCACTTTTTCCAGCTTCTGAAAAATTCTCGTGGTGTAGCGGGAATGGTTGCGTGTCTTCCCTATAGCGTAGGAAAGGGACGTTCACATGCAGCAATGCTGGGAGCGCTGGAAGCATCTGGGTAGAACGGTGTACAAATGGTACATCAGCGTGCCCCAGCTATTCCTAGCTCCTGAGGATCCCTTGGGCATCTTCAGTCACGGCTGGAGCCATTGCCCAGCTAATGTGTGCACCCTCCGGGCTCACTTGGTGCTTGGGTTGTCCTTCATGTGGAAAAGGTAGTGAAAATTTATACAGATACACAACTACTAGTTTGTTACAGATTGGGCTTGAAGCTTAGGTGTGAATTTTTTTGCTGAGAAATCATCAGCTGCTTTTATCTGTATGCTATGAAGTAGAAATTGATATCCTGTGAAGGGCTTTACTTGGCCTGGAGATTGAACGACATATTGCAGAATCCTTGCAGTCTTCATCTTGACTCTGTTAAAAAAAAAAACCCAAAAAACCAACACACCCCACCCCAACCCCAAATCAATCATACCTTAAGCAAAACTCTTTTTCTGGTAGCTTGTGTGTGTGACAAAATGGTATATGTGGACAACCTGCCTCACTTTTATTTTACTTATTAAACACAAAATCAGAAAGAAACATTTTTCTTATGGGGAATAGAATTATTTTTGTGCATTTCTGAAGAAGCTGTGTCTTTTCCTTATTACTTTCATAAGCAGAAGACTTGGAGCCTTAAGCACTACTTTTTCCTGTAGTAGCAGCCGTAGCATCTGTACAGTACAAGAGTAGGGCGTAACAGCTGTATAGTAGCCTCTGCAGTCTGAGCCCGCTTTTGACATAGGTGCTGTTGAAAAGTTCTGTAGCCCTGCAATGCTTTGTAAATTTCGGGTTTGTCTGGAAAAAGAGATAGGTTTTTTTATCTACAGGTATGATTTTCCTGTTTGACAGAGTCACTCTGTAAGAATGCCATGTGTAATTCCCATTTTGCCTACTACAAAATGTTACTCTGTTTCTGTGTTACTTATAAAATCTATATTTTAAGGTTACTTTCTTGTAGCAAGTAAAAGCAACATTAGATTAGAGTAAGATTACTTTTGTTGTGTCTCTGACATCATTCCCTGAGGTCTTGTCATTTTCATAAAGATGTTAAAGGGATTTTTTTTCTCCCATTTTTATGTCTGGGTGTTGTGTCTCATTCTGCCTTGTGAGCCTAATTGTTTGATATGAGTTTTGGAGGAGCTATTGGGGATGGAGATAAATGAGGCAGCGGGGGGCAGGAAGGGAAATCCAGTTTCATTCTTCAACAGTCATGATTGAGGTGTGATAGTAATAAGTCTTCTAGATGCTAGTTTCTCTTCTTGCTGCTGAAAGGGGGGGGGGGGGTGGGTGTTTCTCTCCTAGATTTTTGATGCCTTTCTGCACTACAAACTGACAACAGTATGGGCCTAACTGCTCACCACGTGATACCTCAATAGTTGATAGTATTTCCCCAAATGGCTCTTTTGCGTGGCCTTGTAGCTGCTGAAGTTTGAATCAAGGTCTCATGGCTGCTCCAACCTATGTGAGGGGACTGGCTTGGCCTGCTGCTAGTCCAGCTTGGAATGGGCAAAAAGATATGCTACAGCCCAACTGTAATACATCTCCTTGTCATGAGCTGTGGCCCATGTGTTCAGGATGCTTCCCGAAGTCAGCTGAGCTTTTGTCTCGAGTTCAAGACTGCAAGTCCAGTTCTTTCGTGCAGAAGGCACAACATATAGGACATACAGTTATCTTTTGTCATAGATGGTGAGCTATGATAGTGGCCCTAGGAAAATTTCTGCCTGAATTTCCTCCCTCCTTTGCTTTAAACAGGCAGCAGTGTGTGTATTCTAGGGCTTTAACCAGAGGTGATAAAGGATTTTTTTTTTTTTTTTTTTTTTTTTTTTTTAAGTTTGTGAATGTTGGATAAGTGACAGGACCATGTTACTTGTAGCTTGGACCGATTGAAATACTGGTGCCAGTGTTTTGTCAGGTGTGGGCTTCTCAATACAAGCCAAATCTACGATAGCTCTGGAAAGTGTTGCAGAGAAGTGCATAAGCAACTCCAATGTTTTCTTAAAAAAAATCATTTATTCCACAGTGTTTCAAATATCATGTAGTAAGTATAATTGTTACAGTTCCTTGTTCATTTTATTAAACGATGAAATGTATGGTATTAAGGTCCTTTAGAAGGGCATTTCCTGTATGTTCAGCTATGTAACCACTGATCAAAAATTTTATAGCAGATTTTACAAACTTTTATATGCTCCAAAATGTCCAAATAGTTCAAAGTTTAATCTTCTCTTTCTATATAATTTCTAATCTAATTCCTTGATGTCAGGATTGGTTCTTTTTTAGCACAGACACACATGCAGTAAAAATATTTTTAAAATGAAGTTGCACAAGTAACGAAATAGTACATACCGTGCACCTCAATGTCGGTATGCCCTGAACTGTTCACATCAAGATCTTGGGGTTAGGAGGTTCAGTGGGAGCTTTGCAGAGAGCTTTTAAGGGAGTACATTTAGGCTGCCGAGACCTCCACAACTGTTAAAAGGACTTTGTGAAATGCAGCACAGTCACGCTGGGCCTAGTTTTGCCCGTGTATACACCCCCTTCTCTTGAGGCCAGCATTAAGCTCCTCGCTTACCAAGCCCTTACAGCCAGAGCTTGTTCTCGCTGTAATTGAGAAGTTTTGACACTGTTAGAGATGTGGCATGCTTACAGTATGCAAGGTCACGAACAGAGATACAACAGATTTTAAGTTCATTTGTATTTTACTCTTAGCCATGTCTTCCTGCTTGGGTCCTTTGCTCTTGTGATGCCACATGCCTTATGTAATAAAATTGCAGACTCGCAGACAGAAGCTTGTTATACAAATGCTGTTGCCTAGTGCCTTTTGATGCCATTATTTTAGGTTCAAAGAAGGTTAAGAAATTGTCTTCTCCTTGCATCATTGTCTTTGTAAAATACAAGAAAGATCCCATGACGGTTTTTACCTTTTGGTGTTGCTTATAGGAGCTGCAGGGAAGTGCAAGTGAACATAATACATAAAGTTGGTTAGTAGGATCAGCAGGCTTTATTTTATAAAGCTGAACCAAAAGAAGTTTTGTGGGGGTTTTGTTTGGTTGGTTGGTTGTCTTTTTTTTTAAATCTAGACCTCCCCTTTAAGCAGCCCCAGATCATGTTTATTTAGAAAGGAAGTAGTTTCCCTTTGTCTCTAGGTAGAGACATCTGTGTGTGCAGTAGTCCAAATCCAGCTTGTGGCGTCAGTTGATGTTTTGGGTGCCTGTTTTTGCCTTACCACTGGAATACAGTGGAAGTACTGCTAGAGAGTAGAGGACTGGACCCTGACGGTCAGACTGACAGCTCATTGTACATCAGTGATTTTTTTTTTTTTTTTCTTTTACTCCTGTTTCATTTATCTTTTTTAAAATGGAGGCAAACTTGTAGATGGATTCAGGTAGTCATGGTTTAAAGGATTATGGTTCTCACTATGTGGTGTCATTGTAGTTTGAAGATACTCTGTATTGTTTCATTAAAATAAAAAAAAAATGGCACTGTGCAGTAAAAATCAGTCATACATATGTCCTTGCATATCAGTCTTGACAACGCTGATACACTGCCTTCATTCTTGCTTTATCTTACTGTGACTGCATGTGGTAGGTCAGCCAGAGACTGCTTTCTTACTTTGCTTACCTTTACTAGGATTTCAATGGATGTTGGCTACCCTTGCATGAGTTTCTTTTGAACCTCGCATCCCATTTGAGGCGAGTTAGCTGAAGGGGGCAAGTACGCTTGTGGCGTTAGGTCTGTCGGGGAGGGAGAAAGGCCCGAGAACGTGAATTCATAGGTCTCGAGCCAGTCTGATACTCCCACAAGGCAGCCTGCAGAACCACGCTGACGTTTAACAAAAGGAATATTTTACTGTGGAGAGGGTGTGTTTTCTCATCCTTGCAGAGAAGAATTGCTAATGAAAAGTGGGTTGACCAAGCTTACGATTCATGTGACTGAACATAAACGAGTGAGTATTTGTCCATGTTACTACAGTGTTGGAATGCTCCCCAATGCCTTTTTAAGTGCTGTGCCTCTTGCGGAGTCTCAGGTGGCCTTACTGTGTTTGTCCTCATTGAGCTGGAGAAGTAGAGTCATCCCAGCTTTTCGGACTGGAAATTAAGGCGCAAGAAAACGGAGCTGATGGCCAAGCTTGCGCTACATGTTTGTGACAGAGTGAGATGATGAACTTGGATCTTTCCAGTCCCAGCCTTACACCCTGGTCTCCAAGGCATAATCTTGTACTGCAGTGTCTCCCTTCTTAAAGTGTGCATACCTTCCGTAAAGAAAACAAATAGACATCTGATGTCTTGGAAAAGTGCTCAAGTACTAGTCCTGCCTCAGGACACAACACTGTAAGTGCGTGGCACTGGGAGGTTGAAACTTCAAATGTTTTAAAATAAAAATTATGTGTCTCGACATGAGGGAGAAACTTTGGGACTGAGTTCCTATGCCTGTCTCCCCACTAATCCCGGGGCAGGTGTTTGCAAAACACAGCTGCTTTGCAGAAGTTAGGCGAGAATGTGCTTTCCAGTCCGGCTTTCTGCTGAATTGGAACACAGAGCGTACTTTTGGAAGAATAACAGTCTGACTGTTAGATGTTCCTCCCATTATCTCAGTTTGATAAAAAGCATTCTTCAGGTCAAGGGGGCTCTCTAAAAGTTAAACTACATTGTTCTGTTTCCAACTGTGACTCCAGTGCTCTCAGGAAAAGCCTACATGGTAGAGGATGTAGGAAAATAAAGTAAATGAAGCCCCAGGGAACCATAACAAAATGGGAAAAAAAAGCAGTGTAGCCTGTCAAAATAAGAATCGAGGAACCATAACCCAAGTTCAGAAAGAGCTTTCATTCTTTCTGCTTCACTAATGCCTATCGGTGAAGACCAAAAAAAGCATGCTGCAAGCAAAAGGCATCTGAACTGGGAATGTGAGAAAGGTGTGTGGGATGGTGGCAGATGCTAGGAGCTCTTGGAAGGAGGAGAGCAGCTTGGAAGGAACAAGACAGTGTGGAAATGTACGGTTTCATAAGTGTACCTTTGAGCATCATAAAGTAAGAATTGTATTTATGGCATTAAAAAGAGCAACCAAGAGTTAATAGTGTTAACGTCACTAGGAGTTTCTGTACCCAAACAAGTTCCTTCAGAAAAGTATCCCTTCTATTTCTGCTAAACTGTAATACTTATTTTCAGTATTGCTTCTGTTGAAGGAAACTGTAGTCAAGAGTGTTGCTCATTGTTAATGCATCCTCTTCTGTATGTGCAGGAAAAGCATACCTTCAGATGGGGAGAAGTTAATATAGAAATTAATACTCAACACAACTAGTTATGGATCACATGCCACTAAGTTGATGACAATAACAACGTTTTTGAAGAAACATTCTGTGTTATCTTTGGATATGTTGCTTAATTTTAGCATGTCTCAGATTCCCATTTGAAATATGAGAAGAGTAACCTTCTCCTGTATTTTACTTTTTCCACCAGGCTTTTCTGTGTCTGGGTGTTTGGTTTCAAAGCTCACAAATGCAGGAGGGTTGTACAGTACCTAGCCCAGTAGCATCCCAGTGTGGGCCTCTACCCATGAGGTGCAGATAACAATTTAAAAAGTCGGTCAGAAATGTACAGTGACAAGTACGAATGACTGCAGTTAGCGTCAGAGTGCCTCTGAGATAATGCTGCCTTGTAAATTGGGCTTTCACTCTAAAGCATCCTTCAGTAAGTACGCTGAGGCATGAACTGAGTGGTAGGAGTAGTTTCGGGCAGTGCACGAATGTTATGGTGACATGTGTGATGCTGGAGATGCATAAATTCATGCTAATAACGAAATATTCTGTGTTCTCCTTTTCAAGGGCTGTTGTAACGTGCAAGCATGTTCTCTGAACTAGTATATAATTTGTAATCCTCTATCTTTGTGAAGGACCTAATGCAGATTTTAGGAAGTAACTTTTTTTTAATTCATTTAAACAGCAATTTTTTTATGTCATGGCAAGTTAAGTAACTGTCATTAGGCAGGAGTAGTGTTTGGTGGGTGCTAGGGAATTCCTCACCGCTCCTCCCTGCTCAGAGAACTCCCTCATCTTGCCTGGCAGGAAGCTGAAACAAACATCTACGTGGCCTTCATGAATTCCTAGCTAGTCACACCCCAAAATTTCAGCCTGTTCGTGTCGGGGGGAACTTCTGCAGAGTGGAATGCCTTGATCTTTTTTTCTCAGTCTTCTGCTGTGATGGTAAACTAGGCTGCGGAGAACGTACGTGCTGCTGTGGCAGGGAGAGAAAATCTTCTTTCTTTCACAAAGCCTGACTAGTAACAAATGCTCATACAATGTTCCCATAAATGCTGCATCTTCCTAGTGAATATGTGGTGTTATTCAGATGAGAACCATGTCTAATTGGAACTTATTAAAATTCAGTGCACACTTATTTCTGCAGAAACTTGCAATTCTTCATGTTGAGTTAAAGTCAAACTGATTTTTTTTTTTTTTTTTTTCCTGAACCGGTTCAATGCAAAAATATGTCTACAGAAGCTTGCAGTGTCTTGTGGACAGTTTAAGTCAGGTCAGTTACTGATTGATTATGTTTGCCACTGAAATGAGCCTGGTTTAAGCCAGTCTTAAGAATAATCATGCGACCTTTTGTACTGTTTTAACTACCTTAGTTGAAAGTCTCCCTTAAGGTAAATGGGTGCACTTTTCTTGTGTGGGCAAGCCCCGAGAGGAAAGACGGATCTCTGAGCTGGGATAGCGAGGTACACGATGCACATCCCAAGGGGCAAAGAACTGAAAAAGACCAAGACTCAAAGAAATAACATACACATTCATGCAGGAAATAAAGGAGTAAATCCTTGCCAGTGAAAAAAAGTGGAAGGTATACAAAGAAGTTCTTTGTCCCTACGTCAGGAAGTACTTGCTTAGATGCTGGGGGATGCTTCCAGGTCCTGGAGTTTTAGAATTCAAGTGTTAAGTGTTAAGCTCCTCATTCTCTTGAACGCTCTTGTTTTCTAAATTTATAAAGGCTTACCTTGCAATAGCCTGAGCCTGCTTCCGCTTTCTTTGCGATTCAAATTTGACAGCAATACCTTCTGTTATTCTTTATCCAGTAACAGTATATATAGTAATAGTATATATTTAAAACAGGGGATTTCAAAGAGGTAAAGAGTCTGATGCAGAGGACACATCTCGTGTTCTGCTTCTGCACTCACTGGTCCCATGAACTATTTTTCTTTTACTTTCAGGCCGTTAGGGACATTGTTGTGAGGATAAAATGATGTTGATATATTTCTAAAATGGTTGATCTAAATGAACAAATGTTTCATTTGTTTTTCTGATATGACTCAAGAATTATTTTGCTTGCTTTGATTTTTTTTTGGGGGGCGGAGGGAGGCAGGGGCCTTCTGTCCCACCACCCTTTTTGTTACAAAAAAGCAGCCAGTTAATACTAAGCTCTGCTCCAAGTGATCTTGCTTCTGTGTCACTTCAACAATAATGTGTTGCACTCCTAATGTTTTATTCTGCCGTAATATCGTTGTTGATGGTTTTTCTCACTGGCCGTAGGAAAATTAATTTATTTTACTCAAATCCAGGCTTTCTTTTTTTTTCTTCATTTTGTAGATGTTGAAGCATCTTCTATAGAGCAAGGGAGGCTTTGTTGCTAAGACTAGTGTTTACAAAATACATACATATCAGATGATGCCTTTTCCTATTTTGCATCTTTCAGAAGTTAGGCTTGCTGAAATACACCCCAGGTAGTCAACACAGCAAGTAAGGCACAATAATGACCTTTTGGAATTATCTCAAGGATTGTGAAAAGCTGCTGCCTTATACCTGTGGTGCGCCTGCAGTGTTTTAGCTCTGTGTCATGGTTTAACGCCATCCAGCAGCTAAGCACCATGCACCTGCTCAGTCACTTCCCCCTGACCCACTGGGATGGGGGAGAGAATCAGAAGGGAACAGGTAAAACTCATGGGTTGAGATAAGAACAGTAAGGAAGAAACTAATAACGAAAAGCAAGCTCTGCCCAGCATGGTTAGGTGCAGCGCACGCGTAGCAACAGTTGGACCGTGGAAAGTATTTTACTTGGGTTTCCCAGGAAATTCACATGAAAAATAAAACTTTTGTCTTTGCTCTTTTGGGAGGTCAACAGCTGCCCCCAACTGAAATTTCCAGCACAGAGCTCAGCGTACCCATTTAACTTCTCCGAGTACTGATATTGTGCCTGTCTGTGCTAGACTTAGTTTGGCAGGAATGAGTAAGTGTGTATGTGTGGAAGGTAGGTGTATTAAATATGAACGGTGGAGTAGCTTTCCTCTTTGGTATCTATTTTTAGACGATGAATGTGTGTGTGTGTGTGTTTAAAAACTACCGGAAGCCTTAGATACGCTGGTGTTGCTGGAAAAAAAAATGAGGGCTGCACCCTGAATAATATAAAGCACCCCCCAACCCCCGAAAGAGCAAAACCCCGAGCTGGAATTCTGTCAATCAATTATACAGGATTATTTAAAAAATTGTGGCGTTTTTTACTTCCACTGACTTTTTTTAACCAAGGGCCCCGTACCTTTGATGGTTCTTTGAGTGTGCCTTAACGATTTAAGGAACCTTTTGATCTCTTGTGAAAAGGTTACTCTGCACGTTAGTATATTTTATTGCTCAAGTTGGTGTTTCATTGTTTGCTTCTTTTTGTACCAATCTGAAACCCTTTTGGCCAGACTGGACTTGATGATTTTCTTCAAAGCTAGGTGAAAAAGTGTCGTGGTTGAACCCCCGCCAGCAGCTAAGCACCACGCAGCCGCTCGCTCGCTCGCTTCTCCCCACCCAGTGGGATGGGGGAGAGAATCCCGGGGGGGGTGTGGGGTGTGAAGGGAGGGGAGTAAAACTCATGGGTTGAGGTAAAGACGGTTTAATAGGACAGAAATGAAGAAAGTAATAAGACAATAATAATAATAATGATGACGATAAAATGACAATAATAGTAGTAGTAGTAATACTAGTACTACTACTAATAAAAGGACTGGAATATGCACAACAAGTGGTGCACAATGCAATTGCTCGCTGCTCGCTGACTGATGACCAGGTAGTTCCCGAGCAGTGATCCGCCCCCGCCTGGCCCGCCCCAGCCAACTCGTCCCACTGTGTATACTGGACACGACATCACATGGTATGGAATCTCCCTTTGGCCAGTTTTGGGTCATCTGTCCTGGCTGTGTCTCCTCCCAACTTCTTGTGCCCCTCCAGCCTTCTTGCTGGCTGGGCATGAGAAGCTGAAAAATCCTTGATTTAGTATAAACACTACTCAGCAACATCTGAAATCATCAGTGTTATCAACATTCTTCTCATACTGAACCAAAGACATAACATTATACCAGCTACTTGAAAGAAAGTTACCTTTATCCCAGCCGAAACCCTGACACAGTGTTTTAACACTGTGATTTTTGGCCTAGACAGGGCCAGCCAGCGATACCTTATATTTTTCAGAAGCAGTGCAGCTTGATCTCGGGCATGTCTCAGTGTGTTCTCATGCAGAAGTAATGATACTTACTAAAAAGGAAGTTTTATATATCTTAGTTTTCTGCAAGTGGGTCAGTGATTATTTTGTTGGTGACTGAAGGATGGGAGGAAGACAAGGTTTTTAAGAAAAGGTGACGTCTGTTATTGGAACATAAGATTTAAGTGATTAAAAACATAATCTTTCAGGCACCCATACCCTTCTGGTTCAAAACAGTAGCCGGAGACTTCAAGTGAAGTTGGCTAGAATAGTTGTTAAACATAGATTTACTGTTGATTTAGTATAACCTCTGCTAGATAAAGGAATACTTTGGGAATCTAGAATTCTTAACTGGACAGGAAAAGGAAAATTCAATACTCTGTTTCTTATCTGTCTTTTACATCTAATTAATTGAGGTGTTTTAATCCATATGTTAGTCTTTCATTTTTTACTTTTACTGTGCGGCAGATGCACTTCTGAAACAGCTTCGAACTAAGGTGCTTCTGGATAACAGCTGGTTAAGTGGCCAGAGATTGACCTGATAGCTCTGCATCAGAATTTTGAAGCTTAGATGCAGGCTTTTCACTCAGTTGAAGGACATTACTGTGCATGTCTATATTGAAAAACTTAACCAAAGGGAATTTTTCACGTTTTGTGGCACTCGTTTATTTGAAATTTGATACATTATACACTTGACAGAAAGATCTTTATTGATGCTGTATTCTGTCTACTTAGATTGACAAATGCTACTGCTTTTTATTGCAGAGCTCACATTGAGATAGTGGGGGGATGTAATAATCCTTCCCCTTTCAGGTAGATCTGTGTTGAACTTGGAGGCACTGGTTTGCCTTGGGTTGCCTGAGAGTGCACTTTCCAGTCAGCATTCACTACTTCAGACATGAAAAGGGGAAAAGTTTGCAGTGAAGCCACTTCAATGCAAGATTTAGGAAGTCTCCACTTCCTTCTCGTTCGTGCAGAGTACGTTGGAGCGAGTGCAATGACCCCTGCAGATGGAGAAGGGCTTTAGATTAGGGTAAGATACTTGCAGAAACCATTTTGAACAGTCACACTTTTGTTGAAGGGTTTGTCCAATATTCAGTACTTCTGTCCATCTGATGCGTGTTTTCTATTTTTAATGACTGTTTGAGTTCTAGGGCACTGTGTTCAAAGGCTGACGAGTAATTTTTAGTGTATGGTATCCTTTCCTGTTTGTTTGTTTGTTTGTTTTTTCCCTGCATACTGACACCCCACCCCCGTGCCCAATTGGTTTTTCTTTTCACGCTTTGTACTTAAGGATACAGAAACTATATTGACCCTACCACACCAAGCAGTTTAAGTATGTAGTAGTTAATTTGGTTAGTTGCTGGCTGAAGACTGAAGTATTAAATCTGTTTAGATTTATATTGGTACACTGTGAAAATTTGGTGTTCTTATGAAAACGTGACTTTGGCCGTAATTCTGGAGATAAAAAATAAGCGCTTATATTACTCTGGATATATAAGGGAAAATGCGTGTTAGCAGAAGTCACTTTTTGATAAACTGCTGCTATATCGTACATGTGCAGTAGTGATCAATTTTGAAGAGTGGTTTAAGGGTTTGTAAAAGTAGAACAGGCAATAGACAAATTAGGTACGATAGGCTGAGGACTGTCTCCTTATATTTACAGAACACTTAACCCAACCGTGAACCCAGAGTCTGTGGCAATAATAAATAGTAATAATTGTACCTTTTTTTTTTCCTAGGTCACTAGCAAGTGTAGGAAAAGAACTGAAAGGTAACTTCTTGCGGGCTCTGGCTGAAAGAGAAGAAGCCAATCGTAGCGGAAAAATTTCTGTGAGTACCTGTGAGATCACAATCTTCTTAACAGCTTAAAAATTAATCTGAATAGGAAAACAAAGTATTTTACAGGAAAACTTCAGGTGGAACATTTGAAAAAGACTGTTTGATTTAGGAGAGATTTCTTGAAACCTAGAAATTTGTTGATGTAAATTTTTTTGTAAGTAAGCATAGGCTACGAAAATGCTGCCGTGAAGCCTACAAAAGGTAAGTGCTGAGCTCAAGGATACAATAGGAAAAGCATTTAGTGAAGTGTGTTTTGAATCCATAAGAAGTTGTACATTCCCATCTTGCAAAATTCGTTCCCATGTGTGCTTTAAATAGAGGAAGATGCAGCCTGACTGTTGGAAGAATCTCTTTGAAACTCATTAACATGGGTGCTATTGGAGTTTCCCTGCTGAGTTTTCGTAGGGTGCTTGATATGTTGGGCCTAACATAGGAAAGTGTTATGAATATGGCCATGTGCCTCGTGACTCAGCCAGCTCCTACACACTAGCCAAGCTGCCTGTACGCTGTGCTTGCCAGTGCTTTACTTGACCAGGACCGTGCTGGCAGAGGCTGCGTGGGAATCTCTCCTGCTTTGCCTGTGACTCCCTTGCATTCACGTAGGTATGTTCAGCGGACAGTGTTGCTGAAGTTTAAATTTCCACTCGTAAATATAATTAGATCAATATCCTTCAGTTTAAAGGGAGGATGCTCCTCTATCCTTGGCTTTTTAATAGCTTTAGTTTTGCACAAAGAAGAGTTTGCGCCCGTGTGCTGTACGAGGAGGGAAGTTTTGAGTTTCACGATTTAAGTTTGATCTGCTTCCATTTAAACTTCATAACACAACTGAAAATGAGCCCAGAATGGTCATCCTAGTCTTACTGCTGTGTTTAGCTAGAACAGTGCTGTTTCTTGCCTTCTTTCTAGTGTAGCAGGAGCCTGGATTTCTGTCTGTTAGATTGCCTCTCGTGTTAAAGAAAAATAATAAAAGTGACTGCAAAGGCAGCGCTGGGCATTCTGGAAGTCAGAAGTGATTGTGATCTTATTTCCTGGTTCTGCTTGCTTAGGAAGTTGATCAGGTGTACACTAATGATTTTTTTGCTTTCCTTGAACTCTCCTAATTGAAGTAAAAGCATAACCCCCCTTCCTCCCTCCCATAATTCTAGGGTTGATATTTATTCTTTTATGGCTAGCTAATTAATCTCTAGAATTTGCAGAGGAAATGCTGCCTGAAGTGTGGTTCCACAACATATGTGAGCAAGGTTTCTCATTAAGCTTCAAACACCTTGTGGTTTCAGCTGCCTGACAAATATCCTGGGAACTGTGCTTCTTGGGATATTTAGGGATTTCTACGGGAGAAATGGGACCCAAAAGGTTAAATGTATGGCAGAAATGAAGTGGGGTGGAACAATGCCGTGATGGTTTAGCCTTGAAAATGGAAGCATTCTGTGACTTATTCTACATGTTTGCCATGATGTTAAAAAGAAAAAAAGGACGGCAATTGCTAATTGTAGCACCTTACTCTTGTAGTTCCTTTTCTGGCTGTAGTTTTCAGAGCATCCTATGAAGGAAATGTAATTTATTCATTTTACAGATGGGGGCAATACTGAGTTACGCAGAACCCTTTCAGCGCCGAAGAGGGCTGTCAGTTTATACCAAAAGGTATTTCTGGCTTAATGTAGAACCCAGCACTTTGGACTGGCTGAGACCTCTCCACAGATTGCTTCCAGTGCCCTCGCTGTGTTGACGGGGTGCTGCGTGGATCTGGGAGTGGGAAATGAAATGTGCTTTTCTGTTACCACCGAGGGCCTAAGGAGGGCACTGGAAAGAGTTGAGGTCAAAAGTAGACTTCAGTCTTGTGGACACAGTGCAGTAGCATTCATTGAGCACCTGAAACTGGATGCAGTGCAGTCTGGGAACTCCTGGAAGCTTCTGCTAGAGATTCCTCTCCTTGGGTGAAACTCAGCCCTGAGAAACATGGACAGAAAAAGGTAGAAGAGGTTCATAGGCTTAAAATGATTTTTTTTTTTAATATTTTTTTTTTTATTTTTTTTAAAACTCCTTGGGTTTACTAAGCCAAAAGAGGTTTTGGGGTGATTTTTTTGTTTGTTTGTTTCCTTTTTCTGCTGCTCTGAGGCATGTCTTTATATGTTGGAGCTAGTTTGGTTCTCCTCTCTGCTCTTGTGCTGTGTATTCTTATGCTGTTGTTGCAGAGGTTATTGAAACAAGCAGGTGGGAGCCACCACGGCTGTGTTAAGCAGAGCTTGGATTCAGAAAGCACTAGTAAGGTTTTAGCGTGCTGTCTGGAGAGTTACATGTGGGGGTCTAAAAAACGAAGGATGGTAAATTGTGGGCCAGCCTTTAAATTTAAAATAAAAAGTAAACAGTAAAGTGTCCCATCAAAATGAAGACAGGTGGTCTCGGTTCCCAGGCCTCCTGCAGTGATACAATTTCTAGGCCCTCAAAACAGCCTCTGGTTATGTATCAAAAGTCTTTGGAACAGTGAGTATTATTACAAGCTATTCAGTACGTACCTAGATATAATGAAGTATATCAAGTCTGCAATTTCAGCCTCAACTCTGACTCTCCTGTAGTTTGCTGTTTTACAGGAGACCCCATAATGTTTTCTTAATACACCTTAATGTGGGAATGCATTTCAAATAGTGATGCAGAACATAAACCTGTTGCCTGCAATCATGAATGCACACAAAAGACATTTTTGGTTTTTACTATTGTGTGCCTAATGAACCAACAGAGAGAAGGTATTCCGTTATGAAACCATGTTTGTCTGTTTGTTTTTTTAATCTGGACAGTGCCACCTGTATTATTACTAGGGCTGTAGACAATTCTGTACATTTCTAGGGTTTGCACTTGGGCTCTAAGACCATGTATGCTGGTTGCTGAGAAGACCAGCCGACCCAAAGAAAACACTGCCTCTTTGGAAAGCTAAAACTGCTGCCAAGCAATGTTTACATTGCAGGATCCTGTCTGTGCTCAGTGAGAGAGAGACTTGCATGGTTTCTGTGCTTCTCTGTTCAGTATGTGATTTCTAGAACCTGCTACTCCTTTTGAGATGAAGGCAGTGCAAGCCTTGGGACTTGCTTCTAAGTTGCACAAGTTGGACTAATAAAAATGACAGACATGGCAGGGAGTCGTCATATGACTCCCTATCCTCCTTTGAATGGCACCACGTGATAATAGCAACTTGGGTCTCTCTGAGCCAAGGAGCAATTTAATTAAATCCTTGGGATTCCTTACAAAAGACTGGTCAACGTAAGACTAATTTTTCTCAGTCCATCCAGATCAGTCTGTGTAAGGCTTTGTGGTCTACCTCAAAAATTACCGCACCCATGTGACAGCGTTGTCACGATAAGATTGTCTGTTGTGGTGGTCCACAGCACAACAGGAGTTAATGCTACATGATGGGGTTACCTGCTTTACAGCTAGACTTCAGGGTTACTGCAGAAATGGGAGATGGAAAAGAAAAGGATGTGAAACACTTCTCAGAAGCTGAATGAGTGTGGTCTTGACAAAGTTTTTAGTAATACTCTGCTCTGGCATTATCCACGGCAAGGCTCAGCCCTTTATTTAAGGATTAGCAGCACTTCTACATGTCACAGTGATAGGGGTATTACGTGTAGGAGGTGCAATGAACAGAGTCAGTGCTCTCACCTGATGTTGCCAGTGGGAGCTCTGCTGGTATGTCTGGACCCTTAGAAATCAACCTCTGCCAGAAGATGATTTTCTTTTTGTGTCTTCTAAATACACAGCCAGCCCATCCTATTTGTACCAAAACCCCCAACAACAACAAAAAAACCACTTTAGGTTTAACCCCAAGCAAAACCCCAACACCAAAAAAACACAAAAACAGAGCAAAACCAATCAAATAAAAAAACAACAAAAAAACCTAACCCAACAGAATCAAAATGGAAAAAAGCAACAAAAAAGCAGGGTAAAATGTCTCCTTTTCTCACATAGAGTGGGGTGAGGAGCATTGAAAAACATCCAGTCTTGAAAACTGCACTTTACTGTGCCTGGAAGGCAAACCTCTCTCAGCTGTGTTTGGTCACTCTCTGTGGCTTGATGAGCTGGGGTTCCTATTTCCTCTCCATTTCATATTGGCTTTTGCAGGTCATCCATATGTCAAGTTGATCTGGCAGGTTAATTATTTAAAACGACCCTGTCATGACAAGAGTGTTGCATTTATTTGCTCATTAACCAGTTACATTCAAAAACTTGATCCAGAAAAGTTTATGTAAGAAATACGATGTGTGAGGTAGAAGATAGTTTTAAAAAATGAGCAGGGGCTGTAGGGTAAGGTAACAACGGGCTACTGATGGATTTTGCCAGGTACTGGTGAATTCTCTATATTTTGATAAATGAGAATTCCCCTGAAGTCCAAGGCAAGTCTGATGATCTGATGAACTCGGCAGGCAGACAGGTCTCAACTTCTTTACACAGGTGTACGTTTACCCTATCTAGTCCTCACCTATACTCTGGTATGCATTAAATATTACTTGTTTATTCAAGGTGATTAAGGGCTCTGTGGATATTGTAGTTTATATTTACAAAAGCCTTAGGAAATTAAGCAATACTTGGGAACTCCTTTTTGTGTCCCAGGACAAGTCTCAGTTACTGTGTGAATACCTTGAGGCTGATATTTTGGGAGGGGCTTGGGGTGATGTGGCAGAGAGGAAGACCACAGCTACACTGGTGTATCTGGAGACATAGATACCCTGTAAGCCTGGATTTGGATTTCATGGCAATTGGAACAAGTTATAGTTATGTTGTCGCAGGCATCCGTGCCACCATCAAAAGTGTTGAGGCACTTCAAATAATTACGTGGAGTCTGTTGATGGAAAATTAAGGACATTAGTAAGCTAAGGATTCATCCTTCCTCCCCCTGTTCCACTGACTGGGGGGAAAAAAGGATTTAAAAAAAAAAACCCCGCAAAACAACAAAAAACCTGATGCTCCTGTTCTCAATTGAGAGAGCTACAACCAGGAGATCAGATGAAATTCATGCCTACTAGAATGGAACTTGTTTAGTTTTTTCTGCACTGAGTATTGGCTGTGAAAGCAGTTAGATGGTTGGGCCTTTTTGGCTTTGAAATGTGTTTTATTGAAGCTGTATGAAAGCACTGGTTACAGCTTGTTTCTTTAGAGCCATTCAAAGCAACCGCGGTAGCTGACTCAGAAAAAACTTGTGAATTAAGCACTTTCTAATATACCTGTTTCCTGTGTTGAAAACTTTGATGAAGCATAAGGCTGTATTGTGCATGACCAACAACACTGTGGTGACATGATCTTTTTTCCCTTTACTGTTTCCCAGCATCTATGAAGGGTTCCCCCTCAAGAAAAAGAGGGTATTATCGAAATGTTTATTTCTCTTTTGACTGAACCCACGTTTGTCTGTTTAATAAATTGCTTTGGAAATTGCTTGAGTTGTGCAGGTAGTCGTAACTTAATTTAAAACAGATCACTTCTGCCCTTGAAATACAAAATACATATCAGATTCCATGTCATTGGAAAGAGTATAGTATGAAAGAAATGAAACTTTTGTCTCCTGCATGTAGATGTAGTCTTTTTCTTTCATCTCTTGCAGCCTTAGTATGCATTTCTTCCCAATTAAAAGGGGGTAGGGGTTGCATGGAAATCATGTTACTTGTTGAGACTTCTTGTGCAGATGACAAGCAGAACCTTTTTTCGTGACATTTTTATCTCCAGAAATCATAAGCGTGACTGACTGCTACTGTTCGTGTGGTGTATGCTGATCTGTGTTTGGCGAAAGGTGTAATGGAGTATAAAAGCACTTGAAATACTTGGAAACAGGGCTGTTGGATCCAGAGTCCTCTGAACCTCAAAAACAGCTGTTAGGAAGGCAGCTGTACATTTATGGTGTAGTTCTATTTCTATGATTTCACTTGTAGGATCATGAAGTACTGGCTACAGAAAGGAGTTAACAAAGCAGGCAAAGAATGTTACTTAAAATGTTATACAGCATGCTAAGACAGCTCTTAACAAAAAAAAAAAATCATACTGAACTTATCAAATCTGTTCTGGAGAAATATATCTTAAAAAGGACCAGTTAATATAATTATTATTCCCCCGCCCAAGATTCCTTCTCTGTAACTCATAGGTGCAGTATCATGGAAAAATAATTTTAACTGTAATATGTGGATTGGCGGGGTTTTTTAAACCCTTAAAAATTGTTTGAATAGATATAGTGTGTGTCTTCCGTTGGAAGTCTGCAAAACTGATACTCCATGTAGAAAAGCAGGTGGAAAAAGAGGAGAAATATAGACCATCTTTTATTTCTTCATTGTTTTCTGTAATTTATCAAAAGCGAAGCACAGGTTAGGAGAACTGAGTATATTCTGTAGAATACATGAATTGTACCATTTAAGTGATATGACAGCTGTGAATAACTGCAGATTACTTGTGCTGTGGCAAATGGTCATGTTTAAGATCAGCTGAGGGCAAGACAGGGGGCATATTTGAATGGTTTTAGCTGTCATCAGAAGACCTCAAGGTTCACTTAGAATTCCGATCAAAATGCATAATTTGATTAACTGCTGTTAATTCAAGAGACCAATTCAGCTCCCTTTAAAGACCTCGTAGTTGGTTTTATTTGTCTCAGCAGGAGTTTTGGGTTCCCTTTAAATAAAGCTCTAGAGGGCCTGATGAGTGATTGCATACACATATGTGACGCTGTGTCTACATTAGCATTTGAGCTGGGATGAGGAGAGCGATTTTGAAACAATTCTTTCAGTAGGCCCTGCTTACTACACGTTGGTCTTGTGTCGCAGAGAAATCTTGGAATGCACTTATTGGTGTTAATTGGAAAAAAAGAGACATTAAACAAGACGACGGGCTCTGGGGGCACCATCCTCTTACAGATGGCCAGCTTTTGGGATCAGACTAGTGCTAGCTTGATGTAAAAATCCCCAAATGTGTACGTTGTGGGGACAGGGGTCTCTGGCTCCAAGTGTTACATTCCTGAGGTCCTGCTCTTGCAAATGTAGCCTGAGGTCTCTCCAGAATAGGACCTAGATGAGTGCCAAATTTTTGCTTTTTAGTAGATTTCTTAAATATAGCCAACCCAGTAAAGAATACTAGTCTTAGTGGGGAAATATGTGGCGTTAGAAATGCAATTATAGATATATAGAGCAAACGTACGTTGCAGTTCATCTTACTGTATTTGTGACGGTAGGATGTGTTAAATGCTAGCACATGCAATGGAAAAATTCCATCGTAGCCTATCAGCTTGAAGAAATAAAATGCTCAATAGGAAGAGAACTCCTTGAAGTGGCTAATGCTTTGCTGGATCATCAAAGAGCATCACTAAAACACAGACAAACAGGCGATCACAGAGTATAAATAAATTAAACCGAACCCACTATTTTGTTTTCCTAAAGTAGCCATAGTTGGCCAATTCAGAAGACTGATTCTCAACATTCAGGGTACTTGCACGAATATAATTTAACAACTCATATCAGAAATATTTCTGAAGACTTGCTTTTGTTTTCCAAGAATGTCAGAGTTGTGTGCGTAAGTTGTTGATGGGAAGGAATTTGTCATGTGTTCATTCACATTCTTCTCAAATTGTGAATTAAAAAAAAAAAAGGAGGGATAAGAATGTAGATATAAGTGACTACATAAATGCTACATAGTCATATTAAATCACTGACTAAAATACACTTGGGGGGGGGGCAGGGGAGGGCTAAATGTCTTTTCTACCTAACAGAAGAACTCTGATTGTTTTTCGGGCTTGAAGAAGACTCTTGTGGGACTCAAACTTTTCTAATTGATTGAAAAGGAGTATTGATGAATTTTGGGACAGGGCCTTCCCTCTAGCAAAGACGTCAAGAATTGGAGGGTTCAGGTGATGTTATAGGAGTTTGTTGTTAGACATTCTCTAGGCATGTGGAAAATAAGCCCAAGCCTGTCATGTATTGCGTTGGCTGTCTCCAGATGAGGAGTGGCTGTCCATAATTTCCACTTTCCATGGGAAAGGCAGTTGAGCTGCTGTCTTACCCTTTCTAGGAAAAGCAGTAGAGCTTGGAGGTAGCACTTTCCTGAGGGATGCCTTCACCGTCTCGCTCTTCGGACTGACAGGGTCTCTTGGACTTTTGAATTTTTATTTCCTGGAGTTTATTTTGTCTTCTGAAACCTCAGGTGGCTGTTTAGTAATTCAAATGTGTGATTTGCACTCCACGGTGATCCCAGGGTTTACTCGTACTTGGGGGTTGCAGGGGGTTCGGCGAGCGTGATGACTGTGGAGTGAAAGGCCTGATTTGTCAGCAGGATGACTCTAACCTCTTCCTGCAGTGAGGAATGGCAGCGTGGCTGCTGTGGGATGAACCAGTCCAGTTTTCTGTCTCTTATACTTAAAAGGTCTTCAAGTGGCTGGTCTGCCTCATTTTTTTAAAGCTAACTTTCTTGGTCTCTGACATTGACTTGCTCACAAATTTGTCTAACCTGAATTTGCTTTCTGCAGTAGCCCTTTGCTTATTAAGTATTCTGAAAAAACTGCTCTGTTTGAAGTCAGAACATAACAGTTTGAAAACTTGTAATTCAGATCATAAAATGGCAAGTTTACCTTCAGAATGCGTGCTTGTTCTCTGGGGTGTTTTTCTGTAGGATCCTTGTACAAAGCAGAGGACATGTACTAGCGGGCTGCTCACCACATCTGTCAATGTAGTGTTTCGTCTGCTGGGAAATGGAGGTTGAAGTCATGCGCCTGCAGAATTCAGTTATTATTTTGATACCATTGAGCTAAATGGAGCCAGAAGCCCATCTCCTTGTGTGTGTACTACCGAGTTACAGTATTTCTTGAGACAGTGCTATTCTATGGAAAAAAACCCCACTCAGCGTGAATAAGGACCTTGGGTTCGGTATTGATCTCGATATTTCTCTGCTGCTGCCACTGGCTGCCTCCTGTATTGAACTGGAAGCTGAATTTGACCTTTAGTTTGCTTCATGTTCTCAGCAGTAGCTTTTTGCAGGTGTAAATGTAAGTCCAGTGGGTTGTTACATTAAAGCACAAGATCCCAGCTGGAAGTTGGTACATGTAACTGCACAGGGATGACTTTATCACTGCTGGGCACGTGTGAAATGAACCTTTGTGCGTGCCTTTGTGAAACACGTTGTCAGTTCTCAGTAAATAAGTAATAACACGTGATTTAACTGGAATTTTCTTAAATAGCGTGAGCGTGTTTTAAGACCCTTTCAGTGTTTGTTCTTTGGCATTGTATTTCAGGTTGTATGTGTTTTGTAGTATTAGTGTAAAACAAATAAGCACTGTGGTAAAAAGATATCTGGATAAGCTTAGTGAAAGATGATGGTACCCATAGAAAAATGGTGATATTTTCAAAAACAGTTTCTTTTTTGGTCACTGACATAAAAAAAATTATTATGCCCACATGTATTTATTAGTCTTTTCAGCTCTTGAACCTTTACAATGGGACTATTTCTCTGTTCCTAGCTATAGAAAACAAACGCCAACCATCTGGCTGCCTAATGTTACCAAACACAATGACTTTCACGTTATAAATTATTACCTCTAAAGGAAGCAATGGAGAAAGGTGGAAAGAGCTGATGCGTGAAAGCTTTTAGTAGAAATGAATGAAATAAACAGCTATTCTGTCAACAGATCATTTCATTTGCTCAAATTAACTAATGGTCTGATAAGTGAGACCCAGTGAAAACCAGCTGTAAGAGAAGACATTCAAAGTGTTACTGAAAGAAGCATAATAAGAGAGCTGGAATGAGAACTAATGGGCTTTTAATGGTGTTCTGTATGTTATATGCAATATTTCTAAATATTTCCCTCCTTAGCATTTGAGTGACATTCTTGGCCACCTTGCCTGTTAACGTGAACAGCTTTATTACTCTGTACGTGCTTGTGGACTGTTGGACGTCACTGAGAACAGAGGTTGTTATGAGGGGAAATTGTTGCTTTTCGACAAAGCGATTCACTGTGATTGAATGTTTACTGAGCGCGCCATGTGGTAGCGTGACGTGGAATCAAAAAGTCATCAGATGGTCCTACGGATTCTTGCCAAGTACTCAGTGACCTCCTAATACAAACCATTACAAAAACAGTCAATACAGCATATGCTTGCATTATGGTACATACTTTTTGAATTGTAGAGTAATAAATGACCCTAGCACATGCATAAAGCACACTTACAGGTAATTTCTTGTAGACCTAGGAAACAATTGAGGTCAACCACATGTATCAGTTGAAACCCTCCATGAATGACAAAGACAACGTACATTGGTTTTATCTTACCGGAACGTGAAATGTAGTGACACGGCAATACGTGAGACGTTCCATTTCATGTGGAAATTACACTGATGCAGTTGAGGTAGAATATGTTATGAATAATATGCTGCACTTACTCGAGAACTCGCTTGGAATATGAGAGCCCTATGTTATATGTTAGCCGACCTTCCTGCTTAGCCAAAATCTCAGTACAGAGAGGATTCCTGGCTGAGGGTATTGCAGCGTGGCAGAGCTGCTTTTCTAGCAGACCTGCTAACTCTGAAGGTTTTGCAACCCCCGAACAACTTGTAAGGAGCACTTTCTAGCTAGCTGGCTGTCTTTGAAGAGCTTTGGACTGTCGTCGTGCCTGTTTGGTTCCACCGATCTTTTCTCTGAAGGAGGCTTTTGCCTTTGGGGCTGCTTTGAGAGCTGATTCCCAAGATCAGGGAACGTGCATTAGCTCCAAAGCCAGTCGTAGCAGGGCCACGACACGCACTGTCTTTGATGAGGGAGGGAAAGTATAGATATGTGTTTTGTGAAATCTACATTCTGTGTGTGTTTTTCTTGAAAGTGAAAATTCACATGAAGGCAGGCAGTCCAGAAAATTCTCTCTGGCGGGCGAGATGCTATTGTGTGAAAATGAAATGCTTTCCTGTCAATAATTTGGGAGGGTGCCAAGTGTGTATATCTCAATACGAGTGAAAAAGCAAGGGCAAGAGAGAGGTTAGCATTTGTGGGTGTTTTAGAAATTTATTTTGATCCGTGTTTGTTTTGAAGCAAAATTTGCGGTGCTTGTAGATAAATAGTGCTATATTGGAATGTTAGATGTAAGCATCTCAAAAGTGGTTAAGTTTATAAATTTCATTCCAACTGTTTGAAACTTGCTTAAACTGCAGCGCTCGTTATACAGCAGAGCCTGTTTGTTCACCACTATGTAAGTTTTGAACAGCTCCCCCGGGGAAAAAAAACAATGGGGGGGGGGAGGAAGAGTATACTTTTCACATCTCCTATCTGGTGTCTTTTATCTCGGAAACAATTTTCACTGAGAACAGCAGAATCATAGAACTACATAGTGTAATGAGCTGTCTGGGAGAGCACTATGAGAAACATTATCATTTACAGATCAACTTCCAAAGGAAGCTAATCTAAATTTCAACAAGTGACACTTGTAAATATCTGTCTATTTGTATTTAAAATAGCATTGCAGAACCCAAACACAGGCCCTTTTTACTAGGTATTGCACAGTTAGAAGAGATCACAATGACTTCTGACCAGCATCCTGTAAGTAAGGAGAAGGGATGCATTTTTCCCTATGAGAGACAAATAAAATTATTTTGCATCATGCCATAAGCAGTTTGCAGCAGTGCTGGGAATGAACTTCTCCTCAGACGTGTTGATCATGGAATCACTGTGTTTCTGCAGTGCTCAAGTAATGGCTCTTGACAGCATCTTAGAAACTCTGCTGTACTTAGCTTTCGCAGAGCCTGTAGATTATTTCTTAAATAGATGTAGCCCTCTCATGCTTAATTGCTTTATTGTTGTCTATTTTTGTGATGTTCAGTCAGCATTGTTGTTGTAATAACCTTTTTCAGTTTGGCCGTCCTGGATCATAAACTGCAACGTACAAAAACAAGCACTCGAGAGTTGGATCTGCCTCACTGAAATTCTTCTAAGCATATGTGTTGGCATATATACTCCTAACAACTATGTAAGTGTCCCACAAAAGCCAAATAAAACAGTACAAGAGAAAACAGATTGTTAACCTAAAATACACTAGAATACCAACGGTAAAACAGTCCTTCTCCCTCCTTCTTGGCTTGAAAATAAGTCAAAGGGGAGAACCAGATATCAGAGTTTTTCATGAAGTTGGCTGTTTTTCTTGCGTAGCGTATGTACATTCCTTGATGTTGAGGTTACCTATTTTTCACATCACTGCAACCGGAAGGGTCCCAATTTGCACTGTGAAAATGCTGTGACAATCTACTTCTGTGGAAAATGTATGGTAGTGTTTAATGAATATCAGCTTGTGGGCTCATAAACATTTGAGCACTTAGAGGACCTTGGATCCAGTCGTTGCAGAAAGGGATATACCAGAAACATTACTGTTGGTGACCTTGGTTTAGTCTTTTACATCTTTGTATTTTGTAAACAAAAATTGTCTTTTAGTGCTTCTGGTAATACCTACGTTCTTAAAATTAGGGATCAGATCTCCTTTTGTATTTTGTGATCACCTATGCAAGGAGACAACTGGCTGTTAATTAACGTTCTGTAACATGATAATGGGCTTTCTCCGGAAGGTTATAATAACCTAGAAGCTGATATGTACAAATGTCTTTGGCAAAGGTTCTTGCTGTTAAAATCTGCCGTGATGAGGTGCTGTATGTGATGTAAGTTTATAGCAGTTGATGGTCAAATAAACAACTACAGTCAAAGAATATATTCTAAACTAGTGGAGATAATTGTTCTGTTACTCAGCAAGAGAAAAAAACCTAGTAGTGCATGTTCCATAGATCACAGCGGTTTTGTTGTTTAGGAGTCAGTAGAGCTCCAAGGAGTACTTCTTGCTTATATCCCATGTCCGGGGAGTGTGAGCCTGATGCTGTGAACCTTCTGTTTCTCCTCTAGAAAGCTGCCTTACCACCCCCACCCCCCGCCCCAGTCAGTCCCTGGGTGCTCTGAATGATGGTCATGAGATGCTCCAGCTCTTGTGCTTTGTCTGATAGGGAAGGACAATCACACGTTCTGTATTGGGTAGCCTTTCTGATTTCCCTCTCTTGCCCTTGCATGTTACTAACAGTGGTTCTTCCTCCTTTGAGCTTTTCCCCTTGGTCCTCTTCTCCCTTCACTTGACTGACCCAGGCAGCCTTCAGTTCCAGAGTGGAAACCTGCCCACCTACCTTTGATTTCTGCCCTTCCCTTCAAATGGGGCATTGACTTTGCTGTGAGGTAACTGTATAACATCTGTCGTGGCAGGGCCCTGGCAGGAGCTGACTGTCATTACTATACTAACAATAGTTAATGACATTTAAAAGTCTCTGTTCATGGACAGTTGAATATTGGTGCTATGGAGGTTGGCTGTGAAACTGTCGCTCACCACAGTGGGATCAGGGTTAAGCTTGTTAGCATCAGATGGATTAACAAGAACTGTTTAATAGTAATTAGTGTTGCTGATGTGAGGGGGGCATGCTGTTGCTGTGGAGTCCTCCGGACATACTCCTGGTAGTGTTTATAAATGCTCTAATGTGTTCTAGGAGCCCTCCACAGGCAGGTGAAAATAATTTTGATCAAGTCCTTTCAGAGCATGTTGTAAATCCATACGACTCCTTAGCTAAGTGGAAGACCGCAGGAACCATGTGACTCGGCTCCCCTGAGACCACGAATGTTAGTCCTGTCTGAGTTTTTTTCTGTCCCCATTCAGCAGTTTGAGGCTTTCGTGTCCCTTTTAAGCAGTGGCCGTTCGAGAAGGGGTGAAATTACACCTGTCAGTAACACATGTTCTTTTTATTCCATCATTCTGTCATTTTTACAAAAGGAATTACATGGAGGTATGTCCTGCCATACAAACCAGCCAACTCTGTCACTTTCTTTAGAGTGAAGTTCAGTATCTTCTTTTTCATTATCCATGGTAAAAATGAGAGATGTCACCCATATTGGAAGACCAGGCAGGAGTGGTGCACGCATGCCTGTGTAATTAGGGGCGCAGTAATATCTAATCCCTTTGCCAGTGCTTGAACATAAAGACTAGATTTTGCATCTGAATCTTTCCCATGCTATCAGATGTGATTTTAGGCATAAACAAGGCTACACCATTCCTGTCAGTCCTGGACCATTCTTTGGTTGTTTTCTGCATCTGTAAAACTCTAAGTGTTTTCCTTTTGGAGAGTGTGGCATGGAGACACTTAGATGTTTAGTCCTTTTTTTTTTTTTTTTTTTCTTTCATGTATTGCATCCATTGCCTAGGAGCACTCCTGCCAAGGATCTGCCTTTGTTCCTAACGCAGGCTGTGAATATTTACAGCTTTTTTTCTTGGACAACTTGAGAGATGGTAGTTGTTGCACTCTACTGAATTTTTAACATGCACCTACTTAATAGAAAAGCTTAGATTTCTTCTGAAGCATTTGCATCTTTGACAGATTTCCATGTTTTACCTCTCTATGGTTTAAGGTGTAAATAACGTTTAAGTTGAAGATTCATAGTTTGGCCTATTAAGATAGATATTTTCAGTAATGGAATTATTTTTAATCTGGGAAATATAAGCTAAGTCTATAGAATCATAGAATAGCTTGGGTTGGAGTGGACCTGTCTGTAAAGGTCATCTAGTCCAACCCCCTTGCAATGAGCAGGGACATTTTCTGTAGCATTTCTCACAATCTTTCTGAACTATTCTTTCTTCCTGTGCATGATAACGAGATACTTAAATGCCAGTGCTTGAGATAGGAGTTGTTAATTCCCCCTTTAGATTTGGTTTGCAAGAATGATTAATTGCATCTCTTTGCAGTACTAACCATGCTTCTGGACTGGATGTGTATGTTGTCTGCATGGTCATGTAGCAGAACTACATACCTAGCTGTGGTGTTCTGCTGCTGTTCAGCCGTGTGCTAGGTGGGTCTGTCTCCCACCTCCAGGTCACGATGGAGAGGCCGTGGGAAACACTAGGAGGAACAGTCACCTTTTTTTGATTGTAGTCTCTGTGTTACACTGTTTATTTGGATTTGTTTCAACTGGAGCTGAAATACATGCAGTTTTTGCTTCATGAAGTGTATGTTGGTAGCCATGTAAATCCTAGATTTCCAAGAGGAGTCAGCAGGTATTATGCTGACTTCTTAGGTAGTGCACTGAAATTGACATTGATTCCCGAGGACTTGAGAATGCCCCGACGATGGGGCGACAGCTTGTGTATAAGAGGACATAAGACAAAACCCAGAAAAACTTAAGCTTCAAAAGCATGAGAAAAATTAATTTTAAAAGTCTAATAGATAACACATTACATCAGGGACTGCAAATTGACCTGAGCAAGAGACCTCAGGTGTTGCAAGAAGAAATCCACCACAACAAAGGCTAATTGACATGAGAAAATTCAACCCTGTATTATTTCACGCAACTGCAATAGCAGCTGAGAATCTGCCCCTTAGCATAGTTGGTCTTTTTCTTAGGTCTACTCCTATAGCTTTGCCGTGCCAGTAACCTCGCACAAACAGGTGCACCTGAGCAGCTCCTGTTTTGTTAACACAGAGAACAAAGTTAATGCTTTACCAGGTGCAGTTCACACCTGTGCTGGGAGTCGGGAAGATGGTCAAGGTTCAGAAGGGAGCAGCAGGAGGGCAGCAGCCCAAGATCCAGGCTCTGGCCAGAAGCCCTGCAGGGCCTGCTGTGGGCCAGCTCCTTGCCTCCCCTCACGGTCACCTGCCAGCCCGTGGGAGCAGAGACGTATGGAGACTTCGGAGAGTCTCATTTAGCCCCACTCTAAGTCCGAAATGTAACGCTTGGCAGTACCAGGACTGATCAAGTCAAGCCTGTGTTGCTGGGATGATGCAAAATGTCTCAGTTGGCAGCGATGCATCCAAAGGACTTACCCTATTCTGAAATGTTTGCTCTAATAAACTGAGCTGCCAAGGTGGAAAGGAGAACACAGGAAACCTGATCTAAATTTACAGGTGTCCGTAGACTTGCCTATCAGATATCCAAGCGTGTCACTGTTTAACAGAGTCATGTTATATTGCTTTTAAGTTGGTTTACAAACCAGGCATGCATGAGGAGAGTTCAACTTAATCTGCAGACCTGGCAAATGTATTTTCTAATCACCGTTTTGGGAAGTTCCTGGAAACAGGTATTTGTCAGGTGTTTTCTGAAAGAATATGTAGCATCCATACTTAGAATGGATGTAACTATCAGCTGCTGTGTGGTTATTGCATGTGGAAAGCAAACCAGGTGGGAGATTGAGCACTGGCACTCTTAAATTAAAAAGGAAGTGGATATCCAGTAGCTCTGAAGGAAACCAAAAGCCTGAGTTCATAATCACTGCTTCAGTTATTGTGTAGGAATGTATTGTTCCATTCTCCATAAATTAGTACTCTGGGTTCATTTAACTTTTCGGGTTTTTTTGGTTTGGTTTTTTTTTTTTTTTAGTTGAGTCCTTATAGTAGCTGACTTGCAAGGACTGCAGAGGACTCTTGCTTCCCTGTGCCTGAAGTCTGTGTTGGGAGACTATGTAGTCTATGCAACATAATAACTGTATGCTGATTTTCGTAGGGTAGAGTGTAACAGAATGGAGGAAACAGTTAATGGAGTATGTATATGAATATATGTTAGTTTGTGATGCAGTGTTGGTATCCCAGACACTGGGGTAGGTATTCAGTGACACAGCAATCTAAAGAGAAAAAACTGAAAGGCTGGGAAAGAAGTCTTTAAGTAAAGAATAGAAATTGCCAAGCCATAAGTGCTGGGGGACACGTAGAAAGTCACTGTAATATTTACATAGGCAAACTCGCTGTGCAGGTTTGTGAGTTGGGCACTGCTGTCATCCAAAGTAAACCAGAATTTATCAGCCATGGTCTTGATGCCCTTTCCGTTGGGGTCCAGCGAAGAAAGATACTGAGAGGCGGAAGGCCCCTGCTTCTTAAACAGGAGAATCTTTCTTCTCCCCTGTCTGATTTCCCCCTCCCCTTTTCATGTTATATCTGGATAGGGCTCAGTCTCCTCATGAGTGGATATAAAGCTGTGTTAAAAATGATTTCTGGTGGAGAGACTGTTAGGTCCTCAGAAAGTACCTCAGGGACACTTTTTTCCATGTGTCTCATCTCACCCTTTCTCTATTTGCCTGCTGAGTGTGGAAGTCATTCGGGACAAGGAGTGCCTCTTGCTCTGCTTGTACATGTACGGAAGTTTCTTATGGAAGACTGGGGATGCTCCACAAATCAAAATAGTTTGTGTTTAGCTACATTCTCCTATTGTCAGCACAATTCCTTAGAAAGGGCAGTGGTGGAGAAACAGTGAGCCAAGTATTAAATTCACCAATGGTCTTGGCAGCTTTCAGCAGTCTTGCCTCTTGCTATATTATTTTAATGGTTCTCATTTCCTCCTGTGTTACACTTCTCCATGATGGCTCTGACTTGCCTCAACACTCACCAGTCTTGTGGTTTCCACGCTAGTGCCTGCTTCATTTTTTGCTCTTCACTTTCTTCATTTATCTCTCAGCCATGTCCGTAGCATTTCAGTATGCTTCAAGAGGCTGTTTCTCTTTCTGAAAGCCCCTCTATTTTCCTTCAAAGAATTTTTAAAGTCTTAGTAGTACTGTGCATAACACCTGTTCTCAAACAGTGTGTTAGAACACTTGGCTTTTTTTGATGTTAGGCTTTTAACCCATAGCTTCTGCTTAATCTTGTGCAGAAAAACGCTGTTGAATCTGTCTGTAATTAGGTTAGTGGAGGAGATTTTGTATTTTGCTAGAAGAACTTGTTTAAGTAGGTCATGCATGTCTTGGCTAACTTGCAGTAATGTGAATTATTGTTCAGAGTAATTACAAAAAAAGGCAAAAAAGGAAATTGAGATCGAAATGGTCTTTGTCGCGTTTCTCTGCTGCAGCTGAAAGGGAAACTGTCATTCAGTTGGTAACGGAGCAAGCGAAGTTCTGGTTGCTGTGAAGAGATTTCTTTGGATACGCAGCCTTTTATGTGGTTGGTATTTGTTGGATTTAACCCCAAGACACTTTCTCAGCGTTGGTGCTGGTAGAAAGAATGAGACGAAAGAAAGGTTTGCTTGAACTGAACTTTATCTGAAGATTTCTATTGTTTAGAAATCTTATCTCTCTCTCATTTTTTTCCTGCCTGCTTTTTCTCCGATCCTCCTTGTTGCTTTCTTAAATATTTAAGTCTTTTTTTAATTGCTGAAGCCAAGAGCATCCATCATGTCTGCTCTTGCTTTGCCAGTGAGCTTGTGCTGGGTCAGCACACTCTAAGGCTTCTCCAATCCAAGCAGGTTCACTGAGGGTGCTGTTTCTGGCAGGCCAGCTCAGAGCTCCTGATGGGGTGTCGGATGCAGGTGTGGCCATTGCAGAGTTAAAAAGCAAGGACTAGTTCTCTTGAATCGCTTAGTAGGAAGTTAAACACTGCATCAGCAGGCTCAGGAGGTGTGACTTGTAGGAATAAGGATGTACTAGTCCTGACCTGCCTTATGTTGGCTTGCTTTTGGCTGCATTTATGTTATTTAAGAGTTGTCTTAAAATGCACTGTTTGCACAGAAATGGGTTCAGTAAGTAGAGGAAAATGAGAACGAGTGCCTCCTGTGAATTTATATAACCGTTAGATCCACCAATTTCAGGTTGTCTGCCAAAAGTAAGCTCAAGAAGATGCTTGGGCTTTCTGTTGCCTGGTTTATGGGACTCCACTTCTGTTTAAAGTCATTGATCGAGTATTAGATAGCTATTGTCAGCAAGAGCTAATAAAGCAATGACTCTGAAGTACCTAAGAATTATGTTTCATAGAGGGAGATTTTTCAAGAGCTGTCCAAACGTCTCCTGTACAATGTGCAGAATACATTGGCAGGTAGGGGCAAATGCAGTTCAAGCAGAGCATGCAAAAATTCACATTGCTGAAGGGCAAATTGCATTTCTTAAAGTCTTTGCAGCAGAGAAGCACTGTATTCAGCTGCTTTACATCAGCCGCAAGTTGTTACCCTGTGTTTTTGTTTTCTGGTGTGTTTCTCATTTCAAATGCAAGAAACCCATTCATGGGATGCATTAATAGTATTTGATTTGCTAAATTAGCTGACATGTCAGAGTGAAACAGGCAAAGTTTACATTAAGAAAATGTTCTACAATCTCCTCTTGTTCTTTCATGAGAGTTGCCCTTAAAGAACACTGGTCGCTTGGAGTGGTAGTTTGCAAACTCAGTCTTTCTTAACTACTACTAATAAAACAACATCGGAAGGTCTGCTTTGTTTTTATAACTGCACATCACATTTAGGCAAAATAAAATGAACTTCTGGTTGCTCTTCAACCAGTAGCTATTGCGTAAGCTGTTGCTATTAGCAGAAGATGATAAAACACAAGTTAAGATTTGAACTTTTGTAAAATAAACCTTACAACTCAGAGGGTTAGGGGTAGGTTTACTGAGACCGCTGGTGTATGTAAAAGAATTTTTCTGGCTTCATCAGAATGATGGACTGTCTTCCATTGCCCAGAACGCAGCAGGAAAGACTTCCCCTTCTTTTGATTTAATTCTGAGGGATGTTATTTTTTCTTATGTTTTCCCCTCAGAACCTATCCATTAATTGCAGAGCAGTGAAGTTTGCTTTTTACAGAGAACATCTATGAATAAAGGAGAAAGGATGAAACCTTAATACACCAAAAGAACACTGGAAATCGTATTAAAAGTACCATTTATCAAAGCATGTTGAATGTCTCTGGTTTCATTTGAGCAAAGCTTTTGCATATATAACTTTAAGCGCAAATTTAGAAAAGCACCTAGAAGCATGCTTAATTATAAGCACACGCAGATCTTCGTATGCAGCTGGCTCTGTATGTGTGCTTAAAGACAGGCGTGTGCGTAAGCATCACGCTGATTTGTAGATAGGTGATGCATATTATGAAAGTTATACTGCCCCATTCTCTGGCTGCCGGTGGTCCTTATCTCCAAGAAAAATTCCTGCTATTGCTTTGAACAAAGAGGACCCAGAAAGTGGTATGATGATAACTCCCTGCCTTCTAGTTCCTGACAGCTGAAACGTCGTAAATGAGAAAGGAAATGGAGTATAAAAAGTGTTCTGCTACATTTACTGATAGTTACTTAAATGGAAAGGGAATGGAATTGTTCTAGTAGGACCAAATCAAGTCCAGGGTGGGTTCCTGCCCATTTGATGGGATTGGCATTGGGAATTACAGTAAGCGTGGTTCTTAGTGAGGTTTATGTAGGATGGGTAACTTCAGTAACGTGTTAGCTGCTCTTCTCAGGTCACTTCAGTTGATCCAATGTCTTTTCATGTAATTTTTCCTTTTTCTTCTGTAGTCTTAAGTTTCTTGAAAGGAAGTGAAACATTTTATCTTTCTGTGTCATTAGTTGTTTCTTATCCTTCCTTTAAAAGATGAGGTCCGTCTCCTTTTTTTTTTTTTTTTTTAGTATGGAGATGTCATTGATTGATACTTATTCTGACTAATTTACTATTCCTGAAGATTGATGCTGGGGACATAACAAATGAACAATATCACAGGCTTTTGAATTTAAAATATATGGGGAGATACAATCAGGCATATTGATTCTTTCCTTACTGCATTTCCTTTCTCTGTAATTAAGAGCAGGTTTCTGCTTGTGGAATAATTCTGTGTGTTCCTTAGAACAATCACTTATTCAAAACCTGAATGCTAAGTAAACTAAAGAGGGAATTAACTGTAACAAGGAACAAAGATTTTCTTTTGAGTGATGTTAATACTTCGCTTAGTAAATAGGAAATTGTATATTCATCAGTAACGGAAGTGTAGGCCCAGGTTTGGGCCTAGCTCACAAACTTGCCCAGAGGAGTAAAGGAGGAATGTAACTTGTGCAGGCTGTTCAGATTAAATGTAGCATGTGGAATAAGAGAGCAGGACCTGGCTTTGTGCTACATCTCCTGTCTCTTCAGGAGGGTCAGAAGAGGACTGACTCTTGCCTGGGCTTCCTGAGCCAGCGTGTCAGCACATGCTGCGTGGCCCCATGCACGTGGAACACCAGTTGCAGGAGAAAGGACGTACGAGGTTGGGCAGCAGTTTGGATAAAGAGGACATGATTTCTGCAGCGTAGTTGCATGTTAGCAGAAATCAGTTGAGAGAAATCGGATTCGCCTGCAGTTGAAGGAGAAGGCAGGTAGATGTAGCAGAAGGAAGTTACGTTTGTGTGAGAAATGCAGCAAAAAGGTAAATGTCCGTTTGAAAATTTGCAGGTCATTCCTTCTCTGGTAAGGCAGCCTGGCTTCTCTTCTGGATTGCTTCTGTTAAGAAGCCGCTCTTCCGAGTTACAAGTAAGGGGTTTGATACTGGTACAATTGTGGTCCCATAGGTACAGCATTAGGAGATGTCAAAATGGATGGATTGTGAGAGTGAAAAAACCCATAGTCTTATATAAATAATGATGAATGAAAGTGGTGTCGTGCTCTCCAAGATAGTAGACGTCAGGAGAATAAAAATGGGCTCTTAGCTGCTTTTTATTTCATCTAATGAAACTGGAAATGTTAGAAAGTCATTGTCAAGAGTTGGTAATAGATACAGTGTAATATACAGTAACGAGTGGAATTGATAGGCAAGTATTTTCTTTCCTCGGCCTTGGAAAGCAATGGTTGTCAATGCCTCTCCATTTCCTTGATGCACCGCACAATGGCTGTATTTGTCTCTGGTTTGTAGACCCATAACGTTCAGCGTTGAGCAGACCTTGCTCAGCAGAGGTAATAACCTGGTCAGTCATGCAGCTGGAAGATCAAGTTTAAAGTAAAAATGAAGAAGAATTCCCAGCACTATTGTGTTTCAGCCTCACGTGAAGACTTCCACTGCCCAACCATTTGCCCTTGACATGAGCACCAAAGGCAGGAGGGGAGGTTGATGGGCACTTCCTTAAATCTTGTAAGGTAGCTTTGAAAACAGACAGAGTGTGGATTCACCTTTCAGGTGACCTGAAACCAAGCATCACGTAATGAAGGATCTGATCCTTCATTCCTCCCATTTTCCTTCTCAAAGGTTCATCCTAAATCTGAGGTCTTTTGTGAACTTGTTTTATCTTCAGTTCTCATTGCTACAAGCTGCAATGATGTTGTTGGAAAATAGGTTTAACAGAGGTTCTTGGGCACTGCTGGTTTTTCTTGAGACGTGTTTCTCGTTTTAACCCTTTTGAAAAATTGCATTTTTATTCTTAAAGGTATGAAGGAAAGCCTCACTTTGGGTCTGACCCTGTATTATTTTGGAAGATTGGAGTTTTGTAACTGACTTCTGTGGGAGAAGTCCCTCTGCAAAGGCAGCTTTACAGTGCTAGATGTAAATGTAGTGCATGTAGTGTCTTTGTCACCCTGAGTGTTTGCATTGCAGTGGAGCCTTATCTGCATTAACAGCCAGCCTTTCTGAGCTGTGCCACCCAGTAGACGTGACTGTGCCAGTCCAGCAGAGGCTGGAGGACAGCGACTTCTTATGACTCAGAATGCTGGGAGCCTGCAGTGGCACCTGCCTGCATGTTCCTCACGTGCCTCACAGGATCTTGGGCATGTTTTGGGCATGGTTTTGCTGCTGGCTGGAACGGAGCATGAAGGCTTTTCTTGGTCCAGTGACAGGATAGAGGATTTTGTTGTTACGTCTCGGGTGAAACACAGGGATGTAGCAGCTTTTGCATCTTGATTCAGGCGCCTTTCAAGTCAATTAAGTTACCTGGAATATTTTTCTTGATTTTAATGGATCCTTAGAATATATTTGAGCCACCATGTTGAAATCAAGCTCTCGGAGTTCTGGTTTTGAGCTGAAGCTGGGATTAACAAAGTCATATTAGAGGTGCCCTGGGCCTTAGAACACGTCCAGTGTATTTGGAGGAGGACCGCGAGCATCTTTGCACCTGGGAATCGCCCTACTGTCAGTAAAGTTCTTGTACAGAAATAGCCAGATTCTGAGCAGATAACTTTTTCAGAAGGACTTTTATGGGTAACATTACTCAGAAAGGTCACATTGGAGCAGGGAATAGACTTGAGGTTTAAAGGAAGATACTGTTTTACAGGTAGTGACAAGAAATTTTTCCAAACCCAAAGACCTGCATAGAGAAGCTTTTTGAAGCGGAAAGTAAAGAAACTGTTAAAAAAAAGAAAAAACCAAAACAGAAAAAACTAGCAGGTTTTGATATGGTATGGTTTGGTAAGATGTCCCTGTATTTCATTATTCCTGAAGGGTATGGGAAGCCGCCAGGATTTTTGGAGCTTCAGGTGCTTAGGTTGCACTTGAAAGTTGGTAGTTTATGCATACGAAAAACAGACAGGGAGGCAAAGAAGCCTTTCAGCAGAGTTGCACACAAAGAGGTGGGCCTGAGAAGGGATTGAGATATAGATACGCAAGCGAGGCACGGAAGGGGAAGGGCATTTAAAAGTGGTTATTGTCTTCTGGTCTTAGGTGGTCTGAGTTCCTCTGCCACAGCCTTGTCTTAAATCTTTTGGCAAGCAGAGTTGCAGTCAGATGCTTTTGAAAAATTACATCATCAGTCTCTATGTTTCCCTGTTGATAAGATAGAGATAGGTTATTTCCCATTGCAAAGGGAAATGTACTGAAAATTGTTAAGTATTCACGTGCGAAGTGTAATGGGTACAACACAGTGGAAGCAGATGAAAAGTATGTGCACTGGGTAGAAATAAAATTACTATATCCAGATCATTCAGGTCTGTTTTCTGATGCATGATGATATTAATTCTAATAAAAAATTGCTACATAAAAGGGGATGTCAGGTCCATACTTGTCTCTGCGAAACAGAAGTCTTTCATGCTTCTCACTTTATTCTGCCTTAGCTTGAATGACCGCAGCCACCTTCTTCTACACAGGCCTTTTTCCCTGGCAAGTTTGTGCTCTTTTTCTACAGTTTGTTTCCAGTAGAGCCTGCTGAGGTTTAGATGTGTTCACTAGTATATTGTCACAGCTGAATCCCTTCTGCCATCTTCTCTCTTTCCCCATGGTCAACTCTGGGCACTGACACATAGCACACCAGGCTGTCTCCGAGCAAGGTGGCATGCCTGGAATGACTCGGCGTGCTGCTGCGTCGGGCAGAGCTGCAAGGGCTGGTGCTGGGAGCAGAGCATGTTGTGGTGCCGATGCCCTGCTGGGACGAGGAGCCCAGCTGGAAGGTCATGCTAACTGGGGAGAATTTGAACGGCTTTGCACTGAAGGATACAGATTTCCTAACAGTGTCACACAGGTTTGAGGAGTTCCAGCTATTAATAAGAGAAAAGATACCTGAGTTATCAAAACTATAAACAACAACTGTGAAAGTCTCATCTTCTCTTCATTGGGAAGTGTGCGTTGATTCGGAGCACGCAGGAACAGCAGACAAACAGGCTCCATGAAATGTTATGAGTTGAAAGCTGAGGAAGGCATATCCGCATTAAAAATAGGATGCCTAGGAAGAGAAGGATGCCTAAGAAAGATTTGGGGTCCAGGCAGTTAAAGTTTCTAGGCTAAAACCAGACAGGCTGTCAGAGGCAAAATTACCTTTGGAAATAAAAATGTAGTGTGGTAGTAATGGAGCTGTGACAAGAGGGGGCAGGAACACTCCACAGTGTTCAAGGTTGCATTGAGGTTCACTTAATGCAGGGGAGTGGAAAAGCCATCAGCCAGAGACAAGATGAGACAATTCGGTGCATGAAAAAGAGCGTTGCAGGACTTGCGCTGACATTAACTTGCGATATGTGTATAGTGAATGTGATTTAAATGCGTTACCTTCTTTCCATCAGGCTTGTAACAAACCTGAGTATCCCTGCCTCTTGCAACTGCATCTTTCTGTGGTTGGAGGCTGGAGATAAATGGAAGTTTTTTGTAAGTTCAGAACTGTATGTTTTTAGCGTATTTTCTGCTCTTCTGTGGATTATGGAAGAGCTGCTGACATCAGTAGCAGCTGATGTTTAAAAAAAAAAGTAATCTGTTTTCAAAGGTTGTCTGGCGTCCTCTGGCAGCATTGCATGTTGTATTTTGAGTATTCGCTTTGTCCTGTCAGAGTGATCTTGCAGCTTAGTCTGCTTATTAAAAAAAAAAGAAAGGGGGGTAATATAGAATGTCATAAGTGATGACATCATATTCTAGCCCACTGTCGTGTTATTGAATGTTCGCATCACGATCATTTTTTCTACAACTTCATAGAACAGATTTTGCCATATGAAGTTTGCATAACTGAGTGGAATTAGTGGAATGGAAAATGTCATACCTGCAAAATAGCAGGCCACAGTATTGTTTGAGCTTGCATTTTATGTATGTTTCACTGTGTTGAGTGTGATATAATAGCTATTGGAAGTGCAGTATTCTCACTGAAGTTTTCAGGAATACTTAATAGTGATTGTTTACGTGCAATTAAAATGCACCCAAAACTCTTGGGTATTTTCCTACTCCTGTACTGTTCCCTTATGTTCGAGAGCTATACTCATCCCAGCCACGTGAACTCGCTGCCCGTGTCCAGGTTATTCCGGAGGAGTGCTTTCTGGTGCATTTGTAGGCTGTGTTGAACTATACCTACCTCCAGGGTGCCGTGGGCAGCTTCCCTTGGGTGTCTATTGGCACATTAGCCTTGCAGGCTTGCTCCAGCGTGCAAGATCTGCAGGAGTTGTCCCTGCAGTGTGTCTGTGCGGAGTCTGAGGATGGTTTCAGGCACTTGTAAATGTCATCAGTGTTTCAGACGAACGGTTTGGAGAAGGTACCTTGTCCTAAGCTAAGCCTGGCCTCAGGACTCATTCATACTTCCCAGTGAAAGACTTGCTTTCTTTAAACTTTACGAAGAAATCATTTTGGACAACGAGCAGATGAAGCAGTACTTCCTATCAAATAAAACCAAGTTTATTAATATTTTGAATAACATGAAGAAAATAAAACCCTTAGTTGGTGTAACTCCCGAAGAGTCCTGTTACCTTACAGGTGAGCAGCTGCACTGCCATGTATAGAGGGTTCAGTATTGCTAAGGCAATTGCTTTGATTGTCCAGTGGGGCAGGTACTTTTGCCTCAGGTACATTTGCTTTGGTTCAGACAGTAATTGCTTGCATGCCTGTAATCTGGCCATGGTAATCAGGAGATGACCTTCAGTCCTTGCCTCTTGTCTGCTTGGTTGAGGCATCTGGGTTTCATGTGCCAGCTGGGAGACAATGACGTGACAGCCTGGGTAGTGAGTCTCATGTGTTACAGATGCTAATAATCAGGATTTTTTTTTTACTGTTTCATGGATACAATACGTTGGAAAACAGTTGATTTTAGACAGCACTTGAGTGCATAACTTCATTCAAGAACTTCAGAAGCTCTCTTACTCCTTAAAAAGCAAATTTAATACTCAGACAGATTTTGTCACTTTTTATTACATTACTGAAAAAGGAGCAGGTAATGTAACTCCACTGGCTTAAACATGTCATGCTTAGTTCCAGGGGACGTTGCATTTCTGATGGCTTTCCAAAGCTTGTCCGTAAGCGGTTTCTTGTGTTTCCAAACCCAGGCCCTTAATTTCAAATAGCTTTAGGATTTGTCTTTTTTTAGCATTCTTCCACATCAGTATGTTTCTAGCATTTATTGTTCACCCTAATACCTCAAGTTATCGAGAATTACATGCGCTTCGAAGAAAAAAATGCATTAGCTGTACGTACAGTAAAGATAATTCTGATACAGCACAGACTGGATAAATACACTTAGAAAAAGGAAAAAAGATATCAGTATTTTAAGTATATGATATCTTTAAAACAGTTACCACAAATAAGGTGTCTTAATAATTCTGAAACGTGAAATCTGGTGGACGTGTCAGATTTGGAATTCTCAAGTGGCTACTTCTGTGTGTTGTTAAGGCAAAAGTTAATGTTTTCTTTAAAAGTTTTCTTAAAAAGTTTCAAAGCTAAAGGTGAGTTTTCTCAAAACTAAAATCACAGCATAAGATCTTGAATAAAGCAGTGTGTTTTCTTTCTGTTCTTGGGTTTGTTGTTTGCAAAAAAAAAAAAAATCCTGATTTTACAGTCCATCAATCAAATCACATTTTAGCAGTAAATTAGCATGAATTTTACCATCAACAAGAGAAACAGTGTTTTAAATACAATACCCAAGGTTTAACATATTGGGTAGTTGTGTATGTATTACTTGAGTCTTTCATAATTTTTTTTTTTGCTTCTAATTCAGGATGGAACAAAATACTGCCTGTCTAGAAACTCAGCTTGTTAACGCTGTGTTTAATCATTGTGGTGTGGGAGTGTTAATATGCAGAATAAGTTCTTTGGAATAGGGTTTTACTAAAAATACAATACTTGACATGAAAATTATGCTACGTTCTTAATATTCAAAGCTTAATGAATAACAAATTTCGGTAGCAGACTTAAACCTAGTCACTAATTTTAATGCAGCCAACAGTCCTTTACTTTTAAAAAGAAAAAGTAAACTGGACTTTGTGTGGTCTTACTTCCAGCAGCATAGTCATGGATTTCATCTTAAGGATGAATCATTTAGAGTCTTTAAGAATTCAATCTCAAGACTCTTAAAAATTGAGTTAGATTCTTCTTTCAGTGCTCAAGTAGCCCTGTTCAATGTCCAAGTATTGGAGTAAAATCCTTTCCTATTGACTGATGATGATCCTGATGAGAGATTTAATGGAGCAGTTGCTCATTAACTGAACTGATCCCACGATGACTCAATTCCTCTTGAGCCAAGCTAGGAAGAAATGCCCAAGGGATACAGGAGACAAATCAGGAAAATTGGAAGGTATAGAAAGATCCCCTCGAAGCACAGCTGATGGTGGTCTGCATGTGGTGGGTAATATTCTGTGGGTTTTGGTCACACACACACAGTTTTGAGATTATGGCTGGTATAACCCGTGGAACTTGCTGAACTTGCTTATGTACGAGTTGATTCATTGTCTTATACTGAGCTTGTTGAGTTGAAGTAATTATTTCTCATAGTTTTCCCCCGTGAAAATCTGTTTGGTAAACCTGTCCTGGTAGAAGTAATCCTACTCGTGCAATGTGAGGAAGGCTTTCTAGAAATCATTTGGACTGTAAGTTAATTAAAATGGAAGATTTCTAGTGCCAAACCACAACTGCTTTCTAGTGTCTGTAATCTTGCTTTAAACTGATGCAAATACATGTGTTCTGCATCTGTACTGGAGAGTTCAGCCCTGACATTCCTTCATCCCATGCAATATTTGTGAAATAAAAGAAAAAAAGGGGGAATTGGATATGCTTCATACAGATGGGATATTTAGTGAGCTTGGAAATGCTTCCACCGTGGTTTCAGTGCTCAGTAACTATTCCTGACCACCTGTGTTCAATTTAAATTGATAACTAGCTGCGACTACTCTCACATCAGTTAATTACCCTAGGTCTACTGTGGAAAACAGGATGGAGGGAGAAGATAGTAGAAGACGTAAACAGCAGTAACACTGTAGTCTCTTATCCTTGCCTTTGAAAAGCACTGCACTTTGTCCAGTCACAGGACTGACATTGATGATCAGTGCTTGCCTTCAGGTGCCTCTCTCTGAGGGGTTTCCTCTTGAGTTTGCTCAAAGGGGATTTCTATAATGTGTTCTATGCTTCCTGGTAACTACTCCCTTTTTGTTTAACAATAGGAATCGCCAAACATTTTAAATATGTTGGGAACGGACTCTTGCTTTTAGCGATCAGGAGGAGTGAAATGATATGATTGCAAACAAAGCAACTTCTCTTTTCCGTGCAGAACCGTAACAGTGGTAGGATATTTTTTTTTCTTCAGCTGGCATTTGCAGGCAATCAGTATAAAAATATCGTTTATAGTACGACTCTGAACTACTATTGACAACTAGAGTTGTCAAAATAAGGTGGGATAAAATAAACCTAATTTTATTTTTTTACTTGACATGGGTAATTAGACAGATCTTTTACAATATTTCTTGGGTCACTCATTTTTCATCATAGTGGCTGATTCCCTTTCTTTTGGCTTTGAACGTTAGCTGAAGCCTAGCAGTTACAAATATGAATAGTAGATCCTGCCAAAGTAAATTGTATTGACTTGGGTGCTAAGCAATGACTATTAAGCTGTGTCCCTTGAATTAGATGATGCTTATTCCTTACCCCTGCGTGCTCTGTTCCCTTCTTTTCTATCCAGTGTGTGTAAATCTAGCAGTCAGCACAGATTGAAGTCAAGTCCTTGACAGAATCTCTGCTTGGGTCAAACAATTAGCGCTGCTGTTGGGTGAACACACTTCAGGAGTATTGCCTGTGGGAATCACCACCTAGTTCAGGTGTCCCGTGTTGCAGAGCATTGAAGACCATTCATCTCAGTAGCTCAATATCTTGGGTAACAGAAACTGTATATAAACACAACCTGAGGTTCCAGGCAGATCAGCCCGTTCAGTGGCACAGAAAAGCAAGTCAGAGCCAGATGCCACACAGATTGAAACACAGATCAGGAGCATAAACATTAGTGATCTAAACGCAGTCTTGGGTGCTAAGATTTGCTTGTTCTGTTTAGCAGATATTTCTGATGTATCAGGCTTGGTGACTGGCTTTTCCCAGGAGGTTCTTTGGAAGCTGCCAGTAGAAGGGAGATTAGTAAGCTGACGTACTTAGACGAACACTTTCAAATTCCAGTTCTGAAATAATTTGTACAAATTGCCAGGTTTTTTGGTGTTTTTTGGGTTTTGTTTGTTTGTTTGTTTTACATATCACAGGCATGGACATTACTGTCAGACCAAAATTTACACAGTAAATTTATAGCAACTATTGTCTAAGATGGGAACTAAATGGGGTAAGAATGGAAAAACAGGCAGTGAAATGACAAATTGCCTTTCGCTGCAGATCCTAAATATCAGCGGGTAAAGTAAATCACAGCAGATGATGACGACCTCCTCCTCCTTCACAGCAAACATCCCAAATGGCTGCAGTTGAGAAGGAATTTGAGAAGGCAGGTCATGTGCAACACCAGGACCCTGCACTGCCCTCATGTCATAGTCCCTCCCTGCGAGGGGAGAGACTATACAGGCCAAACTTGGGTGGCGTGTATGTGGGCAAACAACGACCACGTGCTTTTTTTAGAAAAACAAATCCAAATATTTTGGTCAAACCTGAAGAAAAGGTAATGTGAAACCTTTGACACTCTTTCATTTTTTTTTTTATTAAATAAACCCCAAACCCTAGTCTAGTCTTACCTGAGATCACAAAGATATTTTAGTGATGCTATAAAGCCACAAAGTGGCTTTTGTAGGGAAAGGTTTTGCAGTCACGCTGTGACTTTAAAAAATTAAAGCAATTAAGTGGTCTAGATCAGTCTCAAGTGTCTCTGAATTGTTTCTGGGGCACAGAATACAGAAGAAAGAGCTTACGTCTTGCAGCTGAACCTGTATCAGTTCTCTGAATAGTGCCTAGATATTTATTTAGGGTTGATTATCCTTATTTGTGTATTCTGTGTTGTTAAGGATATGCTGTGAATGTTTTGAGATTTCATCTTTTTTCTTTCTGTTTGTCCAGTAGCTAACTGGGTGGGCTTAGGTATTGGCAAAATAACAGGGTTGATCTGCCTCTGATGCAAAACCAAAACCCTCTGAACAGCTCAGAATCTGTGCTAAGTATCTTAGGCCTGATGTGCCAGCTGCTTGTGTAGTTCTTACAGGAAGCACCCCCAAGGACCTTGGTGGTTTTTCTATGTAGGACCATATCACACAACAGCTATTGAACCATAGCTTTGCTATCTATAAAAACAATAGGGAAACTTTATTTTAGAAGGGTACTCCTAATATTGTAAAGCAAAGTCCTCCAAGGAGGAAAAAATGCCAGAAGTAACATTAGTTTCTGCCTTTCTTAAACTCCTTGTTATGTATGCTTCATCGTCTCTTTCTTCCTTGCATCCTTACTTGGACGTGCAGTCTAGTCTCGCGAATTGGAGCTCCTTTCTGTCCATGTTGGGCTCACCTGTATGTTTTCAATGCTTTCACTAACTGAGGTTGTAAAGAAGAGTCCAGGAACAACCATTATTAATTGGGCTTTGTATGGGAGGGAGCATTTTTATATTGTTTTCTCATGTTGTTATAACCACAATGGGGTCAGGATCTAAATGTGGCGAGATGCAGTGTTGTTTATGAGACTAAATGATGTATTTAGCATAAGCAAGTAAGCTTTCAGGCATGCAAAAAGTGTTCTTCTTCGTTGTGCTGTTTTGTGGGATTCTCATTATCCATTTTGCCCTGTAACAAATTCTAGAGCTGCTTTGCTGGTGTGACCAAGTGAAGGTGATACAGGAGCAGTCTGTGCTGTTTGACGCTGATTGAGGAGTGCGCAGCAGTGCTCCCAAGCTTCCTCCGGCTTCTGGAACCAAACGCTGACATACTCCGAGCAACATCCTAGGCTGTTCTCCGAGTCAGCTTTGCAGTGGCTGCAAGTAATGTCAGAGGGTCTTGTGAACAGCAGAGTCTAGAGCCTGGTGTGTATAGGCATATATTGCTTGTGTCTGTTCCACTGTGAAGAGGGTTGCTGTTATGCAATGAAGTCTTTATAATTGGTAAAAGAACAAGTGCTGTGTGAGGAAATTATATCAGTCTGTTGGAATGGATTGTGTATGCAGGCCAGGAGATCTTATATTAGCTTAAAATAATAATATTTACTTTATAACAGCTTCTAGGGGTCCTTCCTGAGGCTAGGCTAGGCACTGAAAATGCAGAGGTGGAGACCAGGAGCAGCCTGAAGCTAATAAAGAAGAAGAAGAAAATGAGCTATAAACTATCTGCCCAGGAATTTACGGTAGGAAAGAGAGGAAATTGGGAAAAAGAGCCTCTGAGCCCATATGTGTGTTCTTTGTATTGCATTGTGCCCTCTGTCCAGCGTGGGGTGTGCCAGTTATCAGTAAGCTGTGTACAGATATGTTTGTGCCAGCCTGGACTCACAGACCACGAAGACTGAAGCAGGTAAAATAAAGCACCGAAGAGTGTCTGAAGAGGGAACAATGAAGGAATCGGGGAGGGAAGGACTACGTTAACACAATGTAAATGCATAACTACACATTCTTGGGAGAGTTTTGCTGAAACATTGACTTTTAAAGAAAATATTTGGGGATCGTTATTACAGGAAATAAATTTCACGGTGTTTTTAAGTTGTATCTATAAAAAGCTAGAAAGGATACTGAGTAGACAGTACTGGTCTGCTGAGCGGGCCCTGCAGCTGTGTTGGCTTCACAAATGTTTTGCATGTGCTGTTCTTAAAGAGCAAAGGAGAAGGAAATGGGGGAAAAGAAAACAAGAGAAAAACCTTTAGTGCCCTTATGTTCCAAACCATGAGAATTTTTCCTCTTTTTTGTGTGATAATTGTACCAAGTATGGTTTGCATTTTTCCATTAAATGGTTGAAATAATTAGTAAAGACTTCAATTCCAAGAAGCAGCTGTTGAGAAAATCAGGCATAAAAAGAGCCCAACGATATTTGCAAAGTGAAATTGCAATTATGTAAATTCCAGCTACTGGATTTGTAAGCATGGGAGCCCGGGAGAACAGAACTGGAAAGCTCTCAATTCCATTGGAGAAAAATACTCGTTTGCGTTATAAGGCAAGGCCTTGCTTGGCAGTTTGCTTGCAAGTGTGCAAATCGGGTCATGGAGGCGTCCACTTGCTTCTTCTATTTTGGTGTGGAAGTCAAGTGGCTGGAAGTTTTTATCTTTAATGATTTCCTCTTGTCTGCTCTAACAAACAGCTGCACAAAGTTGTCCAACACCATTTAGAGTATTTACTGGCCAGTGTTCAGCTGAGATGAAAAGGGAGACACTTAATCTAATCTTCTTGGACATCTCGGTGTTTGCACTTGAAAGTTTTCTTTTATGCAGGCTTTTGAGCATGTGCAGAACAAATTAATGTTACCGTTTGACACTGATTGACCTTTTGAGAATAATTACTGCTAGGGAACTCTTGAGCCATATTTTAAAGACCTGTTTGCCATAGACTACAGTAAGTAGCAAAAAATGTATTGTTATTTGGAATTGCATTTAGGTATCAACGTGAGCAGTATTTGAGGAAATTCACCTGTGAATTAAGTGCTGAGCTGCTTCAGCTTGTTGTTGTTAAACAGTCCTTTCGATGAGAACATGAGCCTCATGACATACATGAAAACTCAATCGAAAGTTTTTATGTTAGGTCAATTTTGATAACTCAAGCCTGCATCGAGACATGATGGAAGTTCAGATCTAAGTGAAAGTGAGTTCACAACTCAGCATGAGGGCCCAAGTCTAGCTTGTCAGCTTGAGACTTGACCCAACCAATACTTAGTCATTTGGGTTCCTGAAAGTCATTATGACATAGTTCTTTTTAATCTGCTCAATTACTTTTTTCTTGGAGCGGTCACTGCAAGCTCTTCAGAATGAGAGGAGGTGTCTCTGTGCTAGAAATGTACTTTCCCAGCTCTCTTTTTGAGAAACAGAGTTGGTCTTTAGGGAAATCTGTCAGGCAGTAGCTTGCAGCAGCCTATTGAAAGACTGGGGAAATATGTGAAAATGAACAGTTATTGACAGGACTAACTAAGAAAGCTTTAATAGGCAACTAAATGTATAAATATATACTACGTTGTGATCCTGTACATGATTGCTCCAATGGTTCTGCTATATTGAACAAAAAATAGCCAGATAGGTTCCCCCCCCCCTTTTTTTTTTTTTTTCCCTTTTGTAAAGGAACTTTTTCCTGTTTTCAGTCAAGGTCTCTTTCTTATGGGGCAATTAGGTTTTGACTGATACTTAAAGGCCTGCAGAAGGCTTGACCTATGCTGTGCGCAGAGGCAGGACCGGGAGTTTCAGAATACTGGTGATGGGTGCATTATCTGAGGAAGTTCCCAAGTTCTTGAATCTGCTGACAGTTTTGAGTGAACATGGCTGCACGTTATTAAGCCAAGTGTTGTCTGTATGCAAAAGCAGTAAGAAATCAACAGTTGTGTCCTCAGTTGGTGCAAGTACACCGTCTTCGTGAGCACTGGTATGCTGGGTTAAGGATGAGATCTAGAGGCAGTAGTTAAGCAATTGTGTTGGCTCACGTGGTACACTTGGGAGAGTCACAGATAGAAACTAGGTCTCCTTAACACCAAGGTATGTGCTTTAACGATAAAACAATTTGTTTTCCACCATGCAAATCCCCAAGCGCTGTTTTGGAAAAATATCTAGAACAGCAGCTTTTCATTTGAAATCCTGCTTGCATAGCAGACACCTTAACTTATGTGCAACAAATCAAGATAAAAATTGCTGGTGCATAGCTCTCAATTCAGCCATATGCTGCAAGCGGTGGTTTTGACAGATGCATTTTTCCCTAGAGGTTGCATTTAGTTCATCAGACTGAGGTTAAAATTGAAGCATCTGAGGTAAAATTCCAGTGCTCCATCCATTAGCCACCAAGCCCATAGTGTCCGCTTCAAAACAATGCAGTGGGAAATGTGACCCGATGCTTGGGAATTGAACTAGTGCCGTTGCGCTGCAGCGCTACATTCGTTATGTCACACCACACACATCTGATAAGGGAAGACATAATGCTCTTGGATAAGTTCTTGTATACAAGAACTCTACAGGTCATGTAGAGAGCGCTGTTATTTATTTAATAACAGAGGTATGCAGGTGCTAATTTGAACCATATGTACATGAGGCCAAAACCAAAGTTGGTTACGCCACAGTGAAATGATGGCCTTGCGTTTCTGGGGGGCTGGAAGGAGGCTAGTTTTAGATTAATATTCTATTTACTGAAGTATTTAGGCAGCCGTGCGTTATATTGTTTGAATTGTTTGTTTCAGTTTTGCTCAAAAAAATTGTCTTCCTCTATTTCCTCCATCAGTCAGAAGCCCTTTTGATGCTATTTTATTTGAGAAAACGTTTCTGGGAAAGGTTGAATTGGTCCTGAAGTAGCGGCAGGTTGTTTGGCTGAACCAGATCCTGCTCCCCCTAGAGTCAATGGCATTTGCCTTGCGTGTCACTTCGTTGAGGCGAGGGATTTACTATGTAGAGAGGCTCTCACATAGACTGGCCATGTGTGGATGGAGATTGTCGTGGCTCTGCTGCTCTTGGTCCCTCCAGTGGCAGAGGAGCAGCTCCATGAGGCGCTGGACTGTGGTGCAGTACCGGCATGAGCTGGGGAGCTAGTGCAAAGGAGGTGGTGCTGTGTTATGGATATACCTTTTGTGTACTTCTGATTTTATATGGAGAGAGCTACCCCATCTGAAATGCAGCTCCTTTATAAATAGCACTATCATCATGCCTATTTAGAGAATTTATATATACAAAGAGTTTTCTCTTGCCTCCCTTATTCTTCTCTTCAGACAGCAGGAAATAAATCTTGACTATTTGAATGATTTGCTGTATTACAAGTTAACGCGTGCAAGAGATAGAAGGCTGTATCAGAAAGCTGAACATTGCTTTTGGTCTGCAAGGATGGCCAGTCCGGGAGCGCATTTCAGGTTCACTGAGATAATGGGGAGAAGGGAGAAGACCAACTTCCACGCCTTCAGGTTATGCCATGCTCAGGGTTATATTTCCTCTGTTGCAGTTGGATCTGTCAGTGCTGTAACATGAGATGACACGGAGTGATCCATTACCTCTGGTGAACTGGGGCAACTTAAGACATCAGAGCTTTAAAGGTGTGAGGCCTGGCATCATGGTAGCGATTGTGTCAGAGGAGCAGAAGAGGTTGCAGGCTTCACGATGAAAATGCTTCTGGGTGGCCTGCGAGGCCTTAAGCAGATTGGCATTTTTGTTTTGAATCGAGTTTATGGTTTGTTTCATTTGGCCAGTTCCATCCTTCTTCCCTGGTGCAATGGGAGAATTAAAGTGTTCAATGTGCAGATTGATTATTGACAGAAATACTGGAGCAGGACTTCAACATGACTGTTCTGAGCAATGTTTTCATACATGGAGTCTGGATGGACAGTGTTATGGTTTGGCTTAATGGCAGGTTAAGAGGTTTTTCATATTTACGAGTTTGAACCTCATTAAGAGGTTTTTGTGCTCTAAATGAATGTTAACCTGTCAAAATCAATAGAGTTCTCTGCTTCCTTGGGTTTGTGCTCATCTTTTCTTTTTCTCCTACTTGATAATACTTGTGCGTTCTAGGGATGTTCTTTTGCTGTTGCTGCGTAGCATGATAGCAAGAACTACATTAATGCTTTCACAAAACTTTGTCGATCCCTTTTCAGGGCTCATTTGGGAGTCTGTTATGGGGCTTGGAATCATTGAAAATAGCAAGGTTGCTTCCAAAATGGGTCTGAATTGACAAAATCAGTAGAGTTACAGCAGTTAACATAGTTTGTAACCGAGCTGCTGTTAGTGCATTTAGCAAAATCATAGAATATGTAAAGGACTTGTTTAAAATATTTGCGATGTTACTGTATGGTATGAAAACCAATTTCACCAGGAGATAGCAGTAGCCTTGCTGTGACAATACAAAAATCATCAACTTAAAGCTTAAATGTTGAAATAGAAAATAGGCTTGCAGAAATGGGTAGCTGGAATAAAATGTATCCTGTAAAATATGTGCTGGGGGAATTTAACCTAAAATGTGTGTGAGCAGATCTCAAGGCACTGTGTTCTATCCTAAATTAATGAACCTAGTAGTTGAAAGTCTAAAAAAAGGGGGGGGGGGGGGGGGGAGCGGGAGGAGGGGGGGGTCACATTGCTATTTTGTGTGAAATAGTTACTTCTGATATAAAATTAATGCAACAGTATCAATTACCATATTGGTGGTTGTGAGGATGAGAAAACCTTTCTGCATTTCTTTTTTTAAATATAAGTTGCTACCATACTTATATGCTGGTTTTTGACATCAGTACATGTTTCACTTGCCTGAATGCATTTTACCTGTCTTTGGTTCAAGCTCCTTTTTAGCTTCTAGAGGTTGTTCTATTGTCTATCTGAGCTCTGAGTCACTCTTCAATGTCTCAGTTTCCTTTCTGAGTTTAGGATCACAGATGGTAATTTGTGGCTGATCCAACGGGACACCTGTATTCAAGCCTTTAATTTCCTGGTTGTCACGTTCAGGCTGTGAGCTGGATGTGTTGTGTTCCATGGTGATCTCCTCTTCTTTTTCTTTTTTTTTAATATATATTAAAGGCAGAGGCAGCTGCTGTGGCTCTGGTGATATTGTAGTTATCGAGTGAGAAACCATTCTGCTTTCCTGCCTGTTCGTCCTTCGCTTGCCTTGCATGCTACACTTGTACCAGCTCTCCCCTAATAACGAGAGAATTGCCATCTCAACTGGCACCAGGTTGTACACTCATCTCTCTGCAGAGGCTCAGTTTGGTGTTTTGTCAGGACCAGAAACTCTCATTCCTGAGGAACTGGTGCTGAGCGTATTTTTTTTGCGTAAGAATAGCAAAAGAAGCATTGAAATCCCGGTTAACGTATTATCCAAGAGGCGGTTTTTAATCTCTTCCCAGGGATGTGTCAGTCACCAGCAGGTAAGCATGATACAATGAGCTTGAGATGTAAGTTGTATTCTTCTGTAGTTCCTTGGACTCAGACTTACTGGCAAGTCACCTAAAATTGCAAGGAGAAGGCTAAGGACAGTAGTGAAGGTTATTCCACTAACAGTAGTTTGCCCTTTCTGTTTTCTTTCAGTGAAGAAGATCCACTTTACAGAAGCTGTCATTTCCATTGGCAAAATGAAGTATTTTTAATAGGGTGGAATATCTAGTTTTATTTCTGTCAAATGCGCTCAGTGTGATTATTGAAAGAACTAAAAGCTGAATGATGAAGTGAGAGCTGGCGATGCAAGTGCTTTTAATTTACTCTAATTGGTAACTTATACAGAGGCCAATGAACTTAATGAAGATAGAATATGTGTTCAGCTTGATGTTAGTTGTGCTTATGCAAACCATCAATGGGAAGGTATTTTAGCTTTGTGATTTACCTCTCTCATATATCCAGATGTAGAGAAAGCACCTTCCATGTGGGCCAATAGTGCTATGAAGCTGTAATATCCAGTCTTTGAATTCTGCCACTTCTTTTGCTTTCTTGATCTATATAATCGTCCTCCTAAACACACTAGAGTTGAAAGAAAGTAAGTCTAAATGCCTATGTAGTGGGTCAGGTAAACTTTTACCAAATAGCTTTATTAAAAATGACTGTATCTTGAATTCATATCAAACAACTCTAGTCATGTTTTCCCAGCGTCAGTAGGATTTACACAGGGAGATGTACACAGTTTCTTCTCTTACAATCCCTACTTTGTTGTGGGCTTTTTTACCACAGTTTGTCGTGATGAACACTCTCAGGTGTGTATACACATTTGGTGTCTGAACAATGATTTGATAATGAACTTATTTCACATACAGTTGACCATTGTAAATCAAAGAGAGGGTTATGTTTCAGTCTTGTTTCACTTAGGTGGTTTGACCGGTATAGAATTGGAGTTTGGGCCTCTCTCTCTTCTTTCCCAATGGAGAAAAAAAAAAAAGAATGAACACCAGTGATCTGTGTTTTCAAGAGATGTCTTGTTTTATTAGAAGGAATTAATTGAAATTAGTCAAAATGCAAGTGCATTTTGAAACTTGCTCTATCAGTTCCCTGTTACTTCTGCTTTTTTGTTTTAATCTTTTGGACAAGGACATGCTGAATTTGATAGCTTAATTCAGACTCCAGCAAGAACAGCATAGGTATAATTTTCCAAACCTTCGTTGTGCCTGAGGAACACCTCAGGAACGTTTGCCACAGAACGCCACTTCTCAAGCCCCATGCTGGTGTTGCTTACCCATGCTGGTGTTCATGATCTAGACTGATAGTGGAGTAAGTAAATTAGGAAACTTCCTGATGGAGGAGACACATTGATTCCCTGACAGATTCCTTATACTGGATATGAGCAGAGGGATCCTCTGGGCTTTTCTTCAAATTCCCTTACTTCTGACAGCCATCAAGAAGACGAAGGAGGAGAAGCCTTAAATTTTCTTAAAAGCTTCCAGCTGGGAACATCTGTTGCTAGTACTGAGGCCTCTCGGCTTTGACAAAGGAACACCCAGTTCATCTGACAGCTTTTCTACGAGCTCTGTCTCAAAAACGGGATCACAGTGTCCTGCTGTGCCCGACGTCTCTGCAGTTTTCTTTCTCATTAGGGTAGGTGGATATGCCTGAACTCCACTGTTACTCAGAAATGCAATAGGTCTGTTGCTGAGAGGCAAAAGGCAGATTCACACAGACAAACGGGAAAATGTCTTTTATGAATATTTTTACATAGATTTTATACCAGTGTTGCTTTTACTTTTTTCTTCAGGATGGCAACTTGACTTGATTTCAGTGTAGTCCAGGACTGTATGTTCAGGATCCTGTTCAAGAAATAGCTGTGTTCAAAATTCCTGTAGCTAATTATGCTGCTTTTTCTCTATTTAATGTATTCTAACCTTACCTTGAAATCCAATGGGCTTTACCCTGGTCCTAAGCAAGCTCCTGGAGTCCCTGGCTGACCTTTGGGGAGTGTGGCTGTCATACACTCGGACTGCTAACCCCCCTCCCTAGCAGCAGGAGACTGGGAGAGCCAGGGACCAATACTTGCTCTTCTCTAACAGCAGCTATCCTCAGATGTACAGTTCACCAAGATGTGTTTATAGAAGAACTCCAAACTATTGCCAAAATATGGGTACGTGTTATGACAACATGGCAGATATTTTTTATCTGGCATTTGTTCTTAAATCTAAGGATGGGGCAGCCCCATCTATGCAAAAACCTTCTACAGCTCTCCACAGTTAAGTGTAATGAATGCAGAAATAAGAAGCAATCTAGTCCTTTTCCACCTGAGCTACTGGGATAGCTTCATTAACTGGTAGATCAGCAGGAGGTGAAACTGGAACCATGTAGCTTGTCCCCGTATTGTCTCCGCACATAAACGTCACTGATCCTGTCTTCCCAGGTATTGGCATCAAAGGCGATTCAGATTTGCGAGCATGCGTATATGGCGTGCTTATAGCTGTCTCTTCAGATGGCTACTCAACAGAATTACAATTTTAACAAAATAATATGTCTGTTGCAGTCGTGTTTTTTTGAACTAAATGTAGTGATCTCAATCTGATCCCTAGTTAACAAGTTACCCAAGAAAAAGCATTCGACTCTGAGAGTTTACGTTAATTGCTGTCTCTGTCATGGTCTTAGCAATTTTTGAGGGGGGGGAAAAACCCCAGCATACTTCAGTTGATAATAATTTTTATTTTTGCAGAAGTTCATGGCAAAGAACAAATGAAAAAAACAACATTAAGGATTTTTTTCTATTTATGTCTCCACAGCTCAAACGTGAAACAAAATTGTAGGGAAAACAGCTTTGTGTTGTACTTTCTGTGGAGACAACGTGACCAGAGTTTGGAAAGGAAAAACTAAAAAAACAGACCTCCGTTAAAAAAAAAAAAAAAAAAAAAAAGAGATCTGCAAAAGTGAGTTGAAATGTCGAGGGTAAATATATAGCAGGATGAAGGTATGCATAACTTATTAGCTTACTCTGTAGCATTTCTAGAAAAACAGATGTTGGCCAAGCAGCACTTTGTCCAAAAGATCTCAGATCAGGGTGTTGATGCTTTGCTTCTGTCTGCCACTGGAGCTGGTTGATGGATCTCTGCTTTCAGCTGCCTGTTGGCATTATTGTTGAAATCAAACAGACTGATGACTCCACAGTCTCGCGAAGCAGTTCTCTGTTTTGCAGGTTTCCCGCGCGTTTAAAAAGACAATATCTGTAACGCAACAACAGAAAAGTTTTAAGAAAATGTCTTTTTTATTTCTTTTCAGAACTACTTGTTCACTTCCAAAATACTGATCCGTTATCCAAATACGGATAGATAGCGTCTTTCCCTGCCTTCACGTTGCTTTCCAAGGAAGTGTGCTTGCTTGCTCGAGAGTTGAGTTTGACACTGTGTTTAGTTGAGGAGGAGGACGAGGGAATCGCAGGATCAGGTCGTCTTTTGCTTCTTGTTTGCCTTCAGTTGTAGAAGTCAAGTCAGAGGTGGAAAGGCCTCTTTTTCTGAAGACAAGAAAAAGGAGACGCCTCTCTCAGCTGGATCTTTCTCTGCCGTACTTCAGGCACACAGTTGGAAAAGATGTAGTATAAAGGATGAGACTGTTCTCTGTTCTTGGAGGGCACAAGTAGGGTGGATAGTTAACTGGTATTTGTTAGACGTGAAAATGCGTAAATACTTACTCATGTGTAGTCTTTAAGGAGTCTGCTCTGACGAAAGCTAGCTTGGGATGCCTTTGGCCTGAATTTCTCCCTCTGCTGAAAGAGAAGTTGATGGCAAAAAATAGTTCATCTGTTGTTCCTCCTTTGATGCGCAGACTTTTGAGGATCACAGGCATTTGCTTCTAGCCCTTTAAATGAACCAAAAGAGGCTCCCAGTTAAACCTTCCCTTTTCACTCGGAAGAAGTGCTCTTCTGATCTTTTCTTCACCTGAGGATGTCCTTCCGTGCTGTTCTTAGCAGGATTGGAAAGAATCATATTCTCATAGTTGAGATTAAGAAATTTCTTTTGCTTTGTGTGGTTGGTCTGAAGAAAAGATTGAAGTGACCTCTAGGTTAGGACATGTGTGCACGTCCATAAGAGAGATGGAGCAGGAAACATGAAATTCCCCTTTTTCTCTCTGTAAGTAGTGCATGTCTCTGCAAGTAGTGAATGGCTTAGGCTGACAGTGAGTCTTTCCTGCTCATCTTGGAGATTTTTACTGGGGCTGAGAATCTTATGTAGGGTCTTGTGCATAGAGATGTTAAAAGCAGGTGACAAGTATTGATGATGGAGTCTATAAGGATACCCACCGGGGCAGAGATGGACACCAGTGTTGGTGGGGGACACCGTAACTGGTGGAGGACAAGTGTCCCGCAGAGATAGAGTCAGAAGGAGAGTAGAATGTATACAGAAGCACCTGGCTCTTGTGGGAAAAGCTGTGACCCGAAGGAGGTGTTGCCAGCAGCGTATCAGAGTTACGATTAACTGAGTCCTTAAGAAAAGTGCTAATCTGCCAGATGGCATCTCAAACTATCAGGGTTGGGAAATAGCAGTGATAGTATTTACTGTCATTATCAATTTTGGATAGTTCTAGGTGCATAACTGTGAAGGAAGAAGAATCCAGGCATTGCAGAAATGCTGGTATGCTCTGAGTAGGGGTCCTTTACTGTACACCTTTAATGTACCTTGTTTATTCAGTTCATATTGCCTTTTTCTGTGAGTTAACACAGGTTCTGTTCTATACCTGGCTTGGGCTGTTTCTCTGAAAAATCTGTTACCTTCTTTTTGATTCCATGACGGGTCTGGCGCAAGGGGTACGCGAAGGTCAGACATAGGCAAAAAGAACAGAAATGCCACGCTTGTGGAAACCAGTGATGGCCAGTTTCCAAGACCGGGGATCAAAGCATCCAGAGAGTAGCTGTCTCCCACCCCCTGGGTGAGCATGGGTGAGGCTACCCCGAGTTGGCCCGAGTTCACCACATCTCTCTCTGTGCTCTTGAAGTAGGCCACGTGTAGCACAACAGCTTACCTGCATCCCGTATATGTCTTTGACCTATTTATAGAAAAACTGCCTAAGATTACCGAATATAATTTTATCCTAAAATTATCACTGATGATTCAGTTTACATATTCTTTATGAAACAACCACTGTGTTGTTTGGAAACCACAGGTCCTTCAGGTATTTTGTTTTCAAAACCCTGGGACAAGGATGTTATTCAACCTGTGGAGGAGGTTAAAATAACCTAATAACACTGCAAACTGTAGTCATTTGGTCGTGTCAGAAATGCAAGAATGATTGATTACATAATGGTAGCATCAGGTGCATGTATGCGGTGAAGCCTCTGTCCATTAAGCTTACATTTAGACGAATTTTCAGATGTAGGGTATTATTGATGCTGAGGTGTCTGCACTGGTTTCTGCTCATGATGAGACACACGTTTCTGTAAATTACTAGAATGCTCAGTGCCACGTATGCTCATGATGTTTCATATTGAGCATAAGGTCTCTGATCTCAAACAAAAACAGTAATTAATGACACAAGCTATGGTCACTGACTGCTTGGATACACACAGTTCCCCATACTCTGATAGAGCATCTAGCTCATGGAGACATAAGAAGTACACATAAATTGCCTTTTATTACCAGCTTGTCCTGTTTATTTTCACATGAAAAGGTTAGGACAGCTGAAATAAGTACTTGGGGGAGAAAAAGCCTATCTCCGTCGGGCCCCTGTGTTATTCCCCACATCCCAGTTATACTCTGCAGCACCATAAAACTATTCCATTTTGAAAAGCTGCTCAAGTTCTGCACTCGGCAGCCCCAAACGACAATAATTTTGCTTCTGGCTGTCACTTGTTATTGCAAATACGGTGTGCTTACAGTGGAGCTCGGGAAGTCACACATGGAGCTCATTCTTTGGAATCCTCTTTGTTTTATCATTGCAGAACAACCCACAAAGATTTGTATTATAGCACCTGAATAAATAGTGCTCTGCACTTCACCCATTGAGGTCAGTGCACGTGGCTTGCAAGGGGGGCATTCTTCAGCTCTTTCCCTGCTGCTCCTGCTGAATAACAAGAGCCTCGGCACCCGTGCCATCTGACCAAATGTCACAAAGTGCATGTTTTTGATACTTATCTTGAAAGGCCAGCTGCTGGCCACCAGTAGTTTTTTTATGGAGCAATATTTTTCTAGCAAGCAGGAACAGCATTCATCTACGCAGTTCACAGTTAAAACTACCAGCATAGTTTTAGCAGTGTAGACTTGCCAAATTCTCTAAATATTTTAATTTAATTGTAATGCATAATAACAGGTGTACAGCGTACTTGCCAGTTACTGCTTGCTGGCTGGGACAGTAAATTATTCTTTGCAAAATGAGAATGGTGTCTAATTGATATTTCAAGATAGAAATGGCTAATAGCAAGTGCACAAGCTTCAGCTCTTAACAGTTACAGTTTGGTTGCTGTCATTTCCATGTGGCCACTAGATAGAGGAAAATGTCTTCCTTGGAAGTTATTCTGAGCTGCCTAGAGTGATAAGAAATGTGTTATTTCAGAAATACGTTTTCCATATAATTCTTATTGTCTTGCCTACAGGTCTCTCTTTTTTTCTTATTTTTTTTAAACTTTTTCCCCCCTCTTCTTGAGTAACTGTTACTATTTGGGTGAAAACCCCTCCTTGTCTAGTTCCGCCATGGCTGCGCTGCAAATACATTCTTTAATTTAGAAGTCTGAGCCGACACAAAAGCCAGATTTCCATGGTCTTGGCTGTGGAGCCTTTTGGGGCTTACATGATTTGACTACTGCTGAGCTGAAGTCTGATTTAGGAGCCAAACTTTTTTTCTACATTGTTCTCAGGGAGACGAGACATTTGTACTAGGCAGAATATATTGCCAAAATATGAAATTGCACCCCCTGCACACGAGTATTGTGGAATAGGTCTCAAAATTACTGCCTTCAACCAGGTCAAGTGCTTGTGCACAGACAGAGGTTTTTGTAACCATGTTCACAGACATACGTGTTACTGCCCATCGGTTCAGCCTAGCAGAAGAAGGTACGGTAGATACAAGCAAAAGGGGTCCTAGTTCCTCTGAGACAAATGAATTCCTTTCGATGTCTCTGTGGGATAAAAATGTTCTCAGTAATGCTCCTTCAAAGGAACAGTATGGGTTTCCTCAGACACCTGCTGCACACTGCCAAGGGCTGGAAATGGCCTCCTGCATGTTAACGAGCCTGTAGCTAAGTGACAACATCAGTTTGTTTGGACTTCTTTTTAAATGACTGCATGAAGTCCGGCCCCAGAGAACATAAACTCAAACTCTGACCACTTCTTGCAGGGTGATCGCAGGGCTTAGACATTAGTACTTTTCCGTACCACCTGCACATCTTCCTGGTTCTGCCTCGCTCTTATGATGTAGCTTTTGGTTTTATTTATTTATTTATTTAAGATTTGTTGAATACCACAGGTTGGGTTAATTTATTTATTTATTTAAGACTTGTTGAATATCACAAGTTTAATAGGCATAAGCAAAGTCCCGGAGGGTTTCATGGTCACCAAGTAAAGAGCAGAGAGCTCGTTAACACGGAAAAACTTGTTCAGCAGAGCTCAGAATTCTGGCAAACAGATTGCTGCAGCCCGGCAGCAGAATGATTTATCTTCCTGCATTGATTGTCAATGGCAGAACTCAGTACGTGCAGCCCTGTTGTTTTCAGTGATGATCTCACTAACATGGAACCTCTTAAGGAGAGCAGTGTAGCTTCCAAATCTGGACTAGCAATCATGACTGGTGATACACAATGAAGACCTTTTATAGCACCAGATGAAGTTGTTACACTGCAAGGTACAGGAGGCTGTTTCCACACTGTGGGACAGATTTTGAATTCCCGAGCCCAGGCTGAGTTCTCGCTAAAGTTACTGCGGCTTTTGCTGGAGGGAAGAATTCATTTTGGACCTATGTTTCTTTCTGAGAGTTATCTTTAAGGCCTGTTTCTTTCTGGAGTGCTTTAGGTCATCTCCTTTTGCCGCACACCGGAAATAGAATTGATCTTCAAGGACAGCAAACTTTTCCCGATCGCTTTTAATCAGCAGCTCTGTTAAGCTGCCACATAGTTGAAATGAAAGTTACGTATTACCTGACTATTAGCACAGGTTAAACCTGCTAGCACAAGCGTAGCTGCCCATCTGGTCTGTGCATTCAGTATCGGTGATGGACGTAGCCATTGGGCAGTGCTGCTGTCCAGCTGGATGTTACCGATGGCTTCTGAGAACGGTTTCCAGTCAGGATAACTGGGTGCACAGTTTTGGCGTTCAGGTTGTGCACGCAATTCTCTCGGCCGTATATCAGGAAATCGGGTTAGAATCTGCAGATATATTTAAAACTGGAAGCTGTTGCCCAGAAGCTTTGCTGATTTATATTGTCTGAGGGTGTGGTCCCCTTATCCTGTTATCTGCCAAGATTTGACTTTTACATTCCATTTTTTCAGCCTGAAGACATTGCTGTCTTATGCTTTGGAGCAATATGAACATAAGCGTTTCCTCAATCAAAAATGCAGTTTACACAGTTTTCAGCAATTCTTTCTCTAGAGGGAGAGTCCAGGATTTCTCTCCTACATGGTCTGCAGTATTTGTATTTGGGGAAGGATTTGGGGTCTTTATGCTCAGTTTCTGAGGGCTCTTTTGGGTTTCCTGAATAATCCCTTTTATATGCAACGTTGCAGAACGACTGTGTTGGGAGCTGAACTGGGAACTGCAGCCAGGGTTTGCTTCTAAGTGATCTTAAAAAGACGCTTGTAAAATAGATGTAGTCAGCATTGTTGTCTCCAGCAGGTGGGTAGCATTGAGGTAAGTGATAGGACTTTCCTAAGGCTATCCTGGCTTCTAACCTGCACGTGTCCCAGACCAGACACAGAACTCCACTCCTGCAGGTGAGAACAGACCATTAGTTTTGCTGGAAGGTCTGAAGAAATGCTTGCAGAAGATGTGGCTGATCCGTCTCGGAGGTCAGGGAAGTCTGAAAAAAGGGGTTAATCACTGAGAATATCCTGCAGGCCTATCTAGGGACTTTGTACTTGGTGTTGGTATTTCTTTAACAAAATAAGGGACTTTACATTTAATAGCTAGGGATAATACTTTTGTTTACATAGCATAGTATTTCATCAAATGCTAAATTCTTTAAAATAAAAAAGTAAAAAGTACAGGTTTAAAAGGAGCTTATGCCGGAATTCCTGGTCGAGGGGGAGTGAGAAGGGAGATTAATTTCCAGCAAGATGGCTGCCATCAGCTGTAAATTAAGAAGGGTTTGGACTGTTTGGTCTCATCACTCACTCAGGAACTCAGAGAGGCAGCGAGTTCTTCCCAAGAGTCTGAAATGCTCTCCATCTGCAGGGCAGGGCTGGTTTGTAGCCTCGCTGAGGCGACACCACGCTGTGAGCTGCGTGAGGTCCAACACTCCGCTGTCCAATCTGTATCCCTCTCTTGTAGCCCTTGGGATTTCTCATCTGGTAGGTTATCGCTTTATGTCGTGTCTGGTGTGAAGGGAGAGGAAAAAAGGCTCAGCTAGCACTAGGAACACTTGGTTCCCCTGGAAGCAGATGGAGTTTGTAATCCAGAGCCCCGAGCGTTATGTGGCGTTTTGCTGAGCTCCCCGTTCCTCTGGCCATCCCCTTTTGACAGCACGCAGACCCCCATGTGCTATATCATACACTCACCTCAGCAAGAGCAATCAGGGTTTTATAGTGAGCAGACTTACATCAGGTAATTTGAAGTTTACTGAAAGGGATTATGTGCCACACTTTGCATCATCTCTGAACAGTTCTTGTGGATTTCTCTCATTATGGCCCAAAGGGGAGGGGAGAAAACTTGCTGTATAGTGCTTAGCATGTCTGTATACTTGGAGGAAACTTGTCTTAGGTGTGAATTTGGGTGTGGATTGCGAACTAGACTTGTTGCTTCTAGCATGCCCATCTGAATACGCAGCGTGCTTCTGCTGGCTGCCTATTTTGAAGCTTTTTTTAGTTTTGAGAGGTTTAACTGGTGGGATTCATAGGTGCAGATGGGAGCTTACAGTTTACCTTCAATTACTGAGAAGTTTCCTGTTGAAATCCTTTCTCTCAAAGTATATAAACTGCTGCTAAGAGAAACAGGTGGTATCAGATTGAACGATGTTTACTGTTGGAAGGACACAATTTACACAACTGTTTAAGGAATTTGCAAAGTATACTGTGTTTACACATCATGCATAGAGAACGCATACCAAAAACAAGAAAGAAAAAAAGCACAATAAAATACAGAGATCATGTTCCAATCCACGGTCTCAAATCAAATGAAAATTCTGTTTTGTAATTGAGTCATTATCCCTAGCGTGTTTGCAGCCATGAAGCCTGCTGTGGTTTTGAACATCTGGCAGCTCTGCAGGCTTCGGGGTGACGGCAGGAAGAGCAGAGGATTGCAAGGCGGGGAGGTGAGGTTGGGAGGGCAGGAGGGATGTGTCAGAGCTCGAGATGTAAAAGCTCAGGTTTGGTTTTCCTGTTTGGCCGCAGGTATCGCTTGTTTTCTTGGGTGAATCACTTAAAGCTGTTAATAAATCTTTAAAACTCACTTACTTCCAAGCGCAGGAAATGCCCCATTATCATTTCCCATAGGCGTCAGGGAGCAGCAGGAGTCGGGAGCATCTCTGCCAAGGCAAGGAGCCTGGAGCTGAGGATGGCGGGCAGGGCAGGGACATCACCAGCTGGGCATTCCCGCAATACCCAAGCAAAACCAGGAGACCAGGTCTGGTGACAATAACCAGGGTCAGCTGCAACCCCGTGGTCACCAGAGCAGCTCACAGGGACGAGGCAGGTCAGAGGTTGTGGTCAGAAGGTCAGTAGAGTGTGAGGGCAAGCACCGTACAAATTCATCGTAGCCTGGGCCAGGGCATGGCCTCAGCTTCTGGGGCCCTCGGGCAGAGGGTGCATGGAGGAGGGCCAGGCATCTCTGTTCAGGGTGATGAGAGTCTGTGGGTACCCAGACACCAGGCTCTTGGCTCACAAAGGTGGCTGTGTTCTGGGAATTTTCTGTTCTAGTGTGTGTGTATTTGTTTTTTACTAAATTTTTTGGGGGTCAGAGATGGGTGTAGAATGCTTTATTTTGATCTGTAGCAGTTCTTAGTCTCCCAGCAGGTGAGCAGGTTGAGCAACATGAATGAATGACAAGGAAAAACAATTCCTCACTGGTGGGGTTCCCAGAAAGGGGTGCAAAGGAGGGAGCTTCCAAAGGAGGAACACGCTGCCAGGGCTGTGTAAGCAGAAGGGAGATGCTGTGACTGAGATGGGCCACTGGTACCTGCAGAGCGTGTCCAAGCACGTGGCTGCTTAAATCTGTATTATGGAGCTGTGAAACTCAGTGATCTTCTATCCTTAATGAAGGAGGTGATTTTTGTGGGAATAAATGTAAAATTCACCTTTTGAACAAAACAGCACAAGACCTCAGATTGTGTGTGCTGGTTTCTGCTGACAGTATGTGCTGGGGAAGCTGCACTGGAGCGGGGTGCAGACTGAATGCCAGCTGTGTTTCTGTGCCCAGGGCAAGTGCTCCTGATTCACAAAAGCTACAGCAAGTCAGGGACCAATTGGCCAGTTGTTTAGGTGGCTTCAGTCAATGGCATATTTATAGAAAAATGGGTATTGTACCCGTGTTCTTGAGAGGGAACCAATATTTAGAACTATGGTTAGGTATATGATTTATTACCTATTCCTGTGCGTATGTATGTGTCTGTCCTGTACCTAAAAATGCCCCAAAGGTTTGACAAGAGAACTTTACTTTCCCCTTGGTTACAATGGCAGCATATCTATACGGTGGCTTGTCTACACAGGTGGCCCAGGCTTTCGCCCCGTTTTCATGTCTTTGCAGTCAGCGTGCTCTGCGGATTCTTTCACATGACATCCTTGAGCTGTGGCTTTCCCTGTGCGTTCACCCAGGTAAAATTCTCCTTCCGACTCATGTATTGTACCTTGGTCACTCCAGTGTCCTTTTCTCTGCACCTATGTTCAGAGAAAGATCTATGCAGGAGCCTGTCAGCTTTCATCTACCCTTGTATCCTGCACTCATCTGGTGGTTGGTGCTGGTGAGACTTATTTTGGCTTTCAGGATCATCACGTGCCCAGTCATGTCAAATAAACTTTGTCAATTTTCTGACAGGCACCACCTTTCTGGTATCTCTTTGCTGCTTACAAAGTGCAGAGGAACACGCTGCCAGGACTTGTGTTGGTTAGGACCTCTCCATAGACACTATTGCAACACAAAGACATAGTGGGAGGCTTTGCCTTGGCAAATTTTTTCTTTCTGATGTATTCAATAACAGAGGTGTTAAAAACTTACTGTGTTGGCCCTGAATGTGGGGCAAATACACACACACGTGCTATGTTTCCACTTGAATGTTGCCTGTACTCACGCAGGACTATTCTGCGTTTCTTTGACTGTCAGTGGCTTCTGTACTAACCTAGATATATATGTTATTCTTGTGTTTGTAGGCTTTAGCGTAGGCTCTTGGTCCCCCACAGCGTATGAAGATCTAGGACAGAAAAGCAACCTGTCCCCTGAGCCAGCAGTAACGCTCAGTGTCTGACTAGATCAATGTAAATACTGCAGTCCACAGAGCACGTGGTTTAAAGTACACAGGTACTTTCTGAAGGAGCTTCGGTTCCCGGGTTGCTCTCGCTTTTCACAGAAAGCCTCTCTCTGATCCCAGCAGGCTGTGTTGAACTCCCCCTTGAGATGTCCTCGGAGTACGTCTGGCATTGCCATTGCCATTCCCAGCTGATGGCTGTGTGATTTTCTGTTTTGCATCTTCATTAATCTAAATTCACTTAGAATAAAAGGCAATAATGTTAATTGAGCTACTGCTGAGAAGCACAGCAGATACTCTTTTCTCCCTCTGAGATATACCTTGTTTTCATTTGAATTAGTATGAAAGCAGTTGATACCACTAAACCATCTTCATCGAAAATATGTTTTTATTTGGAGTAACTTCTGGTGTAGCTGTATTTTTACCTCTGAGCTGCCAGTAGACAAAAAGGCTGCAAAACCCTGGCTTTCAAGGAGATGTCCTGAGGTGAGCCAGGGCAGAGAGGGAATGGGAGGCCAGGTCTGACAGTCGGTGACATCACATGCTTTAAAAATTATTTCTTAACACCGTTGCTACCGAGTGAAGATAGTACCCTGTTGAAATCTGCTACGTGGGAGATGTTTTGGTGGCAGATTTTGTTTGAGACATCTGACAGTGTTGATTTAAATGCATGTCTAGGGAAAACTTGCCAGAAAATGTGCGCTTTCCAAAAGCAGCAAGGGCAGTTGAACAGAAAATAGGGACAGCTGTGCCAGGTTCTCTTCTGGAACCAAAAATCACGAGCAAAAATTGATGCCTGTCAATGAAATTAGATGTGCGTATTATGAAAAGCAGTAGTTTCTTCAGACTGAAGGTGCCCCTGATGAACATTTCTAGAACTTCAGCTTGAAAAATTGATTTGGCTTGAAAATTGCTACACTTAAAGCAAATTATATGCCTTAAAATGCTCGTGTTATTTTAGAGTTACAGACTATTTAAAATAATCACCTGGCTTTTAAACATTGGCTTTGATCTAATGCTACTTTGTCTCCCCTTATCTAAAGACAAGGGCTTGTTATTCTGAATTCGCATCCTTATAAGTTTGCAAACCTGCTGTATGTTTTAAGAACACTGTAATTGATGAGAGTTGCTAATTTACTACTCGCGTATATGTGGGCTTCAGCTCTGCTGTCACTGATTGCAGCAATTCAGGGATCCATCTTGATCCTATTAATGTCAGTTGAAGATTGGGTTTCTGTGTTGATCTTTTCTTTTTTAACCAGAAATGGGGCTAGGAAACTTTTGAAAATTGCTTTTAATTGGCTGGATGTGCTTTGGAAAGAATGTAGCTGCGCTTTGGAGAAGCAGAGCTTTCCCTTTAGCCCCAGCCATTACAGACCCAAGTGGTTGGGTCAGGCAGATTTCAGCATTAGTCTCCTTTGTATAAATATGCATTGTGTTATGATTGTGGCTTCTCTGTTGATGATCACAGATGTTGATGACTGTGGAGGAAATGCTACCTGGTCTTTACAACTCTCCATGCAGCCAGTGCTTGGTCTGAACGTGCTGGCAATACCCTTGGTCTCCTCCCCTGGCCTGCTTGGGTGGTACACCGATCTTTTGAACTAAGCATCTTAATGACCGCATCCAAACTGGAAGACCCAGGGTTGCATCTGAAGCCCCAATCTAGGTCAGTTCCCAGGTATGTGTAGCCTCTGCTTCGGGGTGTGCCCGCAGCACTCCCCAGCCCATCTCCACCCTGTGTTACGGGGAGGCAGCTGTGGCTGTGTGGGTTGGAGAGCAGGCACACTGCGCTGAGCCCCGGGCCCCGAGCTGCAGTCTTTGGGGACAGAACAGTCTGATTCCCGGCGTCAGCCCCTCTGTGGTGTCGGTCAGGCTGGACACGGCCAGGGTCGGTGAGATGGTGCAGGAGGTGGTGGCGGTGCAGGGAACCGCCACGTACTTCCTAGTGCGTTTGTGCATGCGTGGTGCAGGCGTTGTCAGGCCCCCCGGGTCTGCCAGGTGTGGGACAAGGTCTTCACGGAGCCCGTGGCCACGAAACTCGGCACTTCTGAGAGCTGGTGGAGGAGCGAGCGTGTGATGGTTTCGCTGGCAAGGACGTGACTCCACAGTGCAAAGGCTGTCATGGCGCTCGATCCCCAGGCAGCCTGGGAGGTCAGACTCGGCCGCTTCTGCCAGCTTAATTCCAGCTGGAGATGGATATTTCCCTGCGGAAGCCCGGAGATTTGGTGGGCAGCCATGTGTCCCAGCTTCAGCAAGGCAGCTGCCCTGGAAGCACTCTTGGACTGCGTTTGACTCAGCCACAGGTCAGCCTGTCTTACCCACTGTGTGTTTGTCTCTGATCCTGAGGAGCCGGACCTGGTGGCCAAGTGATTCCCCCTAGTCCTCTTCTCAGTTTTTCAGTCGTTATTCTCAGGCTCAAGAAGAATCTTAACACTGAAGAATTTCAAAGGACTTAAAAATAGCCTTGGATTTACAGGCATACTGCTGCTTAAAACTGGCATGCAAATATTATTCTCCTGGCTTTATTGTCCCTGGGCACAGTGATACACAGAGAGCTCAAGTGATTTCATAGCCTGAAGTTGATGAAAAAGATGAGAATATAAACAGTCTGCTGCCTGTTAGATAACACTGTAATTTGACAGGAGTACTGTACAGTGGAAAAGTAGCTCCAAAGTTAGTCCTCTAAAAAAAACACTACTTCTCTTTTAATTAAACATAAAAATTGTACAGCCTGTCAGACCTTGTGCACATGGTAAATAAGCTCATTGGTCCACGGCTGCAACTAGTGGTTCCGAACAAGTGGAAGCAGTACAATCTAGCAGATAGGATATTTGGCTGGGAATAGGGAGACCAAGGTTTTATTACTGACTTTTTTGCTGAGCTGCTCTGTGATTTTTGGGAAGTTGCTTCACAGGTTTGTGCTTCTGCTCCCCCTCCACCCTTTGCCTCTCTTACCGACACAGTTAGTAAGCTCACTGGAGTAAAAACCCTCTCTTAGGATGTATTTATACATCCACACATGCAGTATGGCTCAAGTAACATGGATGTTGCTTTAAACACCATCTGCTTAGAATGGTTTTGTTTTTAAAAAGTTGCCACTTGCCAAAAGCTACTGCACAGTGGCTCCCAGAATAGTTCGGATAGTCTTGCCTAATAACCACAATGTCTGTGGAAATTGATAATGTTGCAAGCTACCTCTTTTATTTAAACCGTACATGTAAAAGTCCTGAATCTCTGAGCAGCTTCACTGGGAGCAGGGGACGGGATGGATGGGGGGGGGTGGGGAGGTGTCTGTAGCTCCCCATTATCCCTTTTAGCATCGCTCAGTAATAATTAACCTGTTCACATGGGAGAGCATCTACTGATGAGTGCAGCCATCTCCTCCTCCTCCTCTCCCCATTTCCTCCAGCATCACATCGCCACTGCAGCTAAATGAAGCTGTCATTTAAATGTACTCTCCGTCATTGTACTGGAGGATTTCTAATCCCTTTAAAGGAATAAAAAGAGGTGCTTGGGGCTTGAAGCCATGTGAGCTAACTGTGTCTTTTGTCAGCTTCAGGAGAAGGAACATTGCTGCCGGTCATAAAATGCCAAGTGTTATGCTATTACTTGTGGGCCTGTTTGATCAGCACAGAGTTTAGCCAGGAAATGTGAGATTTGCTGATACGGCTTCCTTTTGTCCACAAAAAACAATATGGTTAATGGAGTGAATAATTGTTAGCAGAAACCTCTTAAGCGGTGTTGGTGGCCTCGAAAGCCTCTCTAATTGTAATATATGCCTCCTCTCTCCCACCTTCTTTTTGGCCAGACTGTGTTTTGGTGGGAAGTACACATTAAGTCCTGCTGAGTTCCTAGTGCACCGAGCCTGGGCTGCAGCTTTTCCAAGTCCATGGTACATTATGACAACAAATAGTGTACTTGTCTGTATGATACTGCTCTAATCAGTGCATTTAAATGGGGCTGTCAGTTAGTGTGTCTGATACCTGCTGCCGTGGGGAAGAAAACCTCCTCTTTGTGTATGACCAGGATCCGTTTTCCTAAAGATGTACTGTTCTGCAGCTGGAACGTAGTCAGACGTAGCTGGACTGAGATGTGCTGTGACAGAAGCATATCTAAACAGGTGGGAAAAGCAGATACGGACAGAAATGGTTGTCTGTCTGCCTTACTGTGCTCAGAACAGAGCTTGCCTGCAGGATAAGCACCATCGTGGCTAACTCGTGATCTGTTTCTCTGTATTACATCTGTCGTTTGCTTAGCCTGAGTCTTATTCTAGCTTGCTAGCCCTTTTAATCTTTTTTAGATTTTTCAATCTAAGAAATCAGTTCTCTTCTTACTCTTCTGGAGAGGCTTTCTGAATAGCAGTCCTTGACCTCTTCACTAGAGTGCTCTGGATTGACAGTCAGAGCCGTCCGTTTTCACAAGGGGAAATTGTGCTTCCCTGCACTTGTCTCTTGTGGCTGCAATTCTGAATTCTCCCTCCAACATTGGAAATCCTTTTTTCCTGTATCGACTGCCACCTTCTTAGTTGCTTCACGTAGCCCCTGCAAGTTAGGTAGGGCTGAGTTCATTTGGGGTTTGGATGTGTTACTGACCACCAGCAGTGAGTGTGGAAGCTGAGACCCTGCTGTAGAGCACAGCCTGAGCAAAGTAGCAGAGCTGGAGATGCCTCAGCTGGTCTTCTGACTTGCTATGGCTCTTGGCATGTTTATGTAGCAAACATGAGTGGAGATTTGGTGAGTGAGACTGTAGTGTTCCTTCTTTGCAGAGCAGATGCCTATGACTCCCTCTGGAGCATCCCTCTGCTCTCCAGAGCAACTGGACTGAAGCACCAGAGAATATGGCCAGTGAGGCTTAATAAACTGCAGGGAGTTGTTATTGCTGCCAAGTGCCATTCATTTTCAGATAGTGGCAAATGAAGACCCTTTTTATAGCGATTTACCTGTCTTCTCGGTAGCGTTCCGAACGTAAAACAAAAGATCGGTTGTATTTACTCTGTTGCAGTTACCAGTGCTAGTAATGAATTTTTCTTGCCACTTCCTCTTTCAGCTTCATCTTGTGAAAAACTAAATAGAAAGGTTTAGCCTGTTGGAGAAAATGTTTGTCCAACCTCCCATGGCTGAAGGAGGAGCTTTCCTGGGAACCTGCCCAGAGCTGTGACGGCTGGGATCAGGGCACTTGTGGCTCCTTGAAAAATCCAGTCTCAGGTCATGTATATGCCCAAGATAGTGTGCTTGGTGTGTCACTGCACTGGGATCCCGCTCCTCATGCCAAGCATCGATTCAGAAAGTGTTAGGTGCTTAGTAATGATGTAAACTAATTGAAATGATCCCAGGCAGAAAACATCAATAGCTTGCTACACTCTTTTAGAGCCAGCTGTGACATTTGATTACTTCTACGGAAGTTTTGTATCTTGAGCTTTCCTCAGATTCCAGTGCTGTGCATGCTGGGGGGGGGGGAAGTAATTGGAAATGTGATTTATCAAGAATTTAAAACAGTTTGACATCCCTGTAGACTTCATACTTTTTCAAAATTCCGTATTTGCAAGTACACAAAAGACCTTTCCAGATGTTTTTCTTCCCTTAAAGTTTAATTTATAATTGAAAAAATATTTTCATCTACCACAAATAATTGACATACATGAATTATATGCCTAAAATACTCTGTGTAAGGTCAAGATGTAGGTTTATTTCTCTATGCCCCAGTGTATCACTGTACGTATGGCAATGGGACAGAACAAAAATAGATTGGCACAGATATTCAAGAGAGGGCCCCCCCCCTATTTTTAACCCACAGTTGAACTGCAGGTGGGAATTTCAGCACACGAACGTCAGTCATACTATAGGTTTGTATTACAGAGATGGACAAATACTCTGTTTTGCATCTGGAATTAATTTTCTGTATGCAAAATTGCACCTGCAGAAGGGGAATCCAGTTCTCCCCTCACCCACTATGCTGCTAGCTTTAGGAGTTTAACAAAATGAGTGACAAATCTTTGAAAAGTTGCTGGGGCCCTATTGGAAGGCTCATTCAGAGCTCTTAATTCTTTTACATCCCCTCTCCACTGAGAACTGTTGTGGAATAAGCGTTGTTTTGCCCTGTGTTGGGGGGCTGGTTTCCTCTGCCCTCGCTCTGGCTCAGAACTTGAAATGTTTTCCTGGCAGCTGATTTAGCATAATTTATGGCTGAGGCAGTGTGGGCCCTAACTTTGGCTTGCTCTTCCTCCAGTTTCATCCTGTTTGTTTGCTGACTTCTACAACTGAAAATCTCAGATTTTCTTTGCCTCCTCACCTCCAAACCCAGAAAGTTCCTGTGAATCGCTCTGTTGGCTCAGAAAAATGAAAGGGTTAAAGATCTTTTCACGTACTATTTTCATGCAGGCTTGAATAACTCGGAAACGTGCACTTTCAAGATGATTTCCAAAAAAGCACGTTTGCTCCTCTAGCGTTGCTTTTGGAAATGTCCCCTTGGCTCAGAAGCTAACAGCGTTTCCCGCTCTGCAAAAGTGCCGAAGCAGAGGAAAGGCGGTCCAACAGAAATAGGACTTAGAAAGCCATCTGAGGAGAGGGGATCATCTCGGGAGGGTGCTGTGGGGCTTACTCCTGCTGTCTCCCTGTCTCATGCGTTTCCAGACTTTCAGCTGTCACAGAATTTTTGGCACCTGTTTGAATGCAGTAACAACGTTTCCCTCACTAGTGTGTTATCAGAGCAAAGATTTGGGGATCTGTATCACTTGGGAGAGGTGGTTAGAGCTGTGTTTTATGCAGTGCCAGGTTTCTAGGGGTGCTCCGTTTTTAGGTGGCCCCTTCAGAGCTTGCAGCTCAGCAGTGCCCATGGCCGCAGCTCACCCTGATTTGGAGCAGCTGTGTGTGTTCTTGGCACTTTGAAGTCAGTCAAGGTGGGCACTGAGTAGGCAGTGCTTCCAAAAGGATATTCTTGTTTGTCCAGAAGTTGCTCCTTCTCTGAAGGAGCTTCTAGGTTTCGTTGTTGGTTTTCTTTTTTTCTTTTTTTCTTTTCTTTTTTTTTTTCTTCTTTTTTTCCCGCAGGAGAGCATTATTGCATGTGACTATGTTAATATTTGTGAAGGAATTTTCAAACTTCACAAGAAAAGCGTGATTTGAGGGCAGCATCTGTGTGTCTTGAGTCCCATCGAACTTACTTCCTTCTAGTTGTTTGTTTCTAAAGATTCATCTCGCCTCCCATGTGCTATGGCATTCAGGACTGGTGTGGCCTCTAATGAGCAGAGTTCTGTAACTCGGCGCTATGGCTGGATAGGGATCAAACGTTCCTGAAATGGTGAAAGCAGCGTGCTTCTTCCCAAGCCTCTAATTATCAGGGAAAAGTAATTGTCGGCTACTAAAACTTTATAGTGGATTGCTAACTCTTGGTTTATTATGCAGTATTTTTCCAAAGGCACTGAACCTTGCTGGAGACTTTAATTTGTCTTGGGCTAATGCTATTCCGACGATGTTTGTTGTCACATAGCCGTGGAAATTGAGGGCGATGATTTTCTCTTCGCAGTAATTATTCTCCACTAACCAGTGATGACAGCTACTTGTAGGCAGTAAATGTTAGACTTCTCTATATAATTAACTAGTTACCATTTTCTAATTGCTTAAGTTCAGAGACTCAGAACATAAAAATTTTAGAAGTTCCTGCCTGGCTTTATGAACAATCTTGATAGGGACCACGTTTTACATTGAGTCTGAGGAGAGTAGTAACGCTGTCTCTTTTTCCAGTTCCAGGAAAAGCATTGTAGATAAAACTGTGTGGTTCTTTTCAGCTCTTGGACGTGTCGCTTTGCTCTTCTCTGCTCAGTGGTCCACTCTCTCAGTCACTCCATGGGCACCACAGGTGGAGGTCCTGCGGCATCGGCTGCTTCACTCTGGTAATGGATGGCATTCTGGGAAGAGTACTTTGTGTAGGAAATAACAGGGAAAGCACTAGCAATAGATGCAGTGTTTATGAAGCAGGCTTGGAGTCAGAGGATGTATTTTTAGGAAACGGGTGACTCGAAATGGTAGCGTACGAGAAGGCGAGTATGTAGCCAAATGTCTTGAATCTTCCTCCAGTGGGAGGACCGAGCTAAAAAGGAAGGTGTTTCTGTGGAAAAAACTCCCCACCTTGGCATCCCACATTGCCCCTTGGCATCAGTAAAGCTCCTTATTTTTGTAACAACAGGAAAGGAAGAATTTAAGTTGTGACAGATGGAAAACGGACTGGCCTGTGAGAGGCATAGTTGACACCTACACCTGGCTGAGAGGCACCAAAAACTGGCTAGACAGGTATAGGGACTGTTGAGATACATGTGAATAATTGTGGTCAATTTTGACCTACTCAGTAATGAAAAATGAAGGAACGGATGATTAGATGGTTCTGTTGGTTAAAATAGGTACACTTGGATGTTGTGAAAGCATACAACATACCTAAATTAACGCCCCAAACCGCTCCACTAAAAAGAGTAGAATTGCTCCCTTTAGGGCATGAAGTGAAGCACAGGCATGACTCCCTGCACAGTGACAGCCTAATGCTGTGGTTATAGAGCAGCAGCACTAGCAAATGCAATGACCTCCAAATAATACCACTGTGACCTTATACCTACTAAAGAGGGTGCACTACTGCCTGTACTGTTAAGTCTAAAGGTTACAGTGTGCTGCATAAAGAGACTGAAATAGATGTGTTAGAAAATTACCTGAAAGCAGAGTTTTAAAACATAATCATCTGTCTCACTGAAAATTTGAGATGGTTTCCCCAGTGATTTTATACAACACCGTTTTAAGTTGAAAAAGATGTATGTGTATTGACATTAAGCCATCTAACAGAAGCGGCTACCTCCCACCCAGAAAGAGCTACTGCGGGGAAAGGTGCTGCCTTGGTATTCGTGGAGTGAAATACCTCAAAAATTAGGCTTGAGGTAGGAACTTAAGGGCAGTGCAGAAGTGCTACCATGGAAAGTAAGGTGTGCAAGGAGCCTAAGTGAGTCCGGAGGTCAAGTCAAATATCACGTTTGAGTTCCTGAAGCACTCTAAAAAGAGCAAAACTTCTTTTTATATAGTTCAGAGGAAGAAACTTGCGGTTCCAGCTGTTTCATGTCATAACTAAAGTAAGTTTTAAGTAGCGTTCATTTGTAATTCTCCAAAGGCATTCTGTGAGAAAATGATTTGGAAAATATTCCGTATCTTGGATCTCCAGATGAACTGTTAACTAAATTACGTTTGGAAGACGAACTTCTGCTCTTAATCCCAGCCATCCATTCAAAACAGTTGAAATTGTGCAGAGCAAAGTTTGGTTTCTTTATTTTTTGTTGCTGGTGATCAATGAAACAGGCCCAGTTTGATTTTCACATCCCACCAGACACACGCATCGTTGGCAATTAGGAAATGTGCTTGTTTTGCAAGTGCCCACCAAATAACGGAAAACGTTGGATGTGAGAGCAAGAATTCACTTCGAAGGTGCAAGATCTATTGCTGCATGGGAAAAGATTTGCTTTTGGTTTTAATTTTTTTCCTTGAATAAGTTATTACCAGATAGGGATTCAGCAGAAGACCAATACAATCCTTTCTGTAATACTTATGTAAACAGATAGGTATTTGAAAGATTGCATTCCTGACTTTTTTTTTTTTTTTTAATGTAAGGAGTAGTATAGGAGAGATTATCCTTGTTAAACTGTAGTGATTCTTTGTGTTTAGAATTCAATCACGTGTTTCTCCTTATGGTGGAATAAATACACAAACACAAAGAAAATCCTCAAAATAATCACATTACAACTTTATTTATCAAATTACTGTGATTACAAAAAACAGTTTCCAAGCACATAATCACAAAGTGTATTTAAAACTGACTCTTAAATGCTGATCTGCCTGTTTCATGTGTGTTCTCTGTTCTGGCTTCCAGCGTTGTATGCCACTAGCAAGTCAGAGTAGGATAGACTAGCTATCCTCTGTGTATTTATAGCCCTCCGGCTGTATCACCATTAGCCTTTAGGAATACTAAGTGCTACGACCACAGCAATCAAAGCTTTTACTAAACATATAAATGTTTAAATGCAAAGAATCGGTATTTAAGTATGTTCTAATTGCATGAATGGGGCATAATTAATAGGAGGGTCATTGTTATGCTATCCCTACGTGTTGTTGGCAAAGATGAGGCTCCGGCTCTAAGGTGAGAAGGTCGGGAGGCTGGTTGCCACTGCTCTCAGCATGGCTATTGCGATGCGTGTTGTCACCGCTCCGCGCTGGCAATGATGCGGGGGAGAATAGCCTGCAGATGTGAGGCCTCATGCTGGTACAGTGCTGATCACGTCAGTCACCACGATCTTCAGCTTGGCTGAGACCTCCGGGCGATGTCTGCAGACCACATAATGGGTTTGTGAGTGCAAGTGAATTTTCCGTTTCCTCTGGAGAGATTTTTAGATTCTCAGAAACAGAAGAAGTTGAAAATTAGTGCCTCAGAGACCATGAGTCTAAGTTTCTGATTTGTGTAATGGCATAAAATTGTGGTAATACAGGTCTGATTGACGCTCTTGACAGAGCTTTATTGCATTTGGGTGGCATGGTGCAGGACCACTGTAAATAACAACCCTGAGCACTGCAACCCACAAACAGGTACCGTTTTGTTCAACGTAGTGCGACCTCCTTGCATGCTCTGCTCTGAGCCTAAATAGATATATTGCCTCTAGGAAAGGACAGGGCCATCACGCTTTCTGTACATGGAGCAATGTATTTATTGCGAGGCCTCGATGCTCACTGGGGAGGTTTTCTTTCCCCCCACTTTGGGCAGAAAGCCTGTGAGTGGAAGCACATTCCTTCACACAGTACGTTTTTGAGCGACTATGTAGCAGGCTAAGCACGTGCTCCTAGTCACCAGATGCGGAGATCTAGTACCTACTGTGCTTCAGCAGCCAATTACTCAAACCCATAATATTTTTGCTTCTGAAATTAACCACTTTATGAATTATACAAAAGGAAATGATCAGTGTTGACAGCTGATTCTTTTAAATAGAATGTAATCAAAAGCATCATTAAAAACACGCCTGGAGTTCACCATTCCACAGTGCTGACTCTCATCAAGTTTTGAAATGTTATTAGCAATAGCATATCTTTCCTAAGATTCATAATTTTCCAGGTATTGCTCTGTCTTACTCAATAAATCTCAATTTCTCCTCCTCAGAAATAATTATGATTCCTGGGCACTGCACCAAAATTTGCAGATGTTTTGAAGATGTCCTGATCAGCAGAGATTAGGACATGAGTGTTTTAAACTTTATTCTATAGATGCTGCATCCCTGAAGCTTGATTGTATTAACTGTTAGACAGTCCAGTACAAGGAAGCAGAAATTACTGCCTGTTAATGAACAACTTTGTTTCCATGCTGACTATTAAGGAAAAAAAAAACCAACAAAAAAAACCCCAACAAACCACCAATCTTGATCTCTTCAGAGAAATCTGTGTGGTGCTGCTGGAAACTGAACATAATAGAGGTATTGGTTAGCTCTGGTTTTAGTCATCTCTAGTTTTAGCTTTAGGGTGATAAGAACTTTTACCTTGCAGATGTAAAACCAACTTTTTTTAAAGCTTCGGTGAGGGTGATCCAGCTCACTTTGATAATAAGCTTGCTTTTTCTGTGTTTACTCACTACTTGAGAATATTACAGGATCCGATGTACATGCTTTTGAGTCTGTTGTTAAGTCAGTCCCTTGCCATACTCCTCAGTTGCAAAGATGTACCGCACGTGCTACCCTTACCTGTGAGTTTTTCGGAGCTTTCCTCAAGCTTTCGTTTTCCTTGAAGATTGTATGGATGTCCTTGAAGTAACAGTATTGGTGTTGTTTTGAGGAGTCTCTGGAAATGAACTTTTTATCATCTTTTTGAGAGTTCCTTCCCTCTCTCTGTCTCTGAATGTTTACTCTCAGCATTTATTAAGTCGTACTTTATTTATTTGCCTTTCCTTTTCACTGCTGGGATGTTACCAACACTGAAGGCCCATGCAGACTGATCAGCCTGCAGACCTTGCCACCGAGGTCCCATTAACTTCTGCAAGAGCAGAGCGAGTCGGAGCCGAGTGTTTCTGGAAACATTGTCCTTGCCCCGCTGCTTTGGCTGTGTCCGCTTTGGCCTTTGCCTGTGGAGCTTGTACTGGTGACCAGTGGCAGATAGTCAGCTCCCTGGAGACTACACATTATGGTTTTCTGCATAAAGCTGGGCCGTGTTATAGGTAATGTGTTTTACAACGTTGGCAGTAATGATATGATTTATCATGCTCAACATGAAAAATGCATTCCCTTACATAAAACAACCTGTATGAGGTTAATTATAAAATGTTGATTGCAGCCTGCAGAACAGTTTTCCAGCTTCATAATTTCTTTCTCTGTTTATCTTTAATTTTGATTTTACAATCTGCCAGTCTTACCCCACAACTGTTTGCTCTTTAAAGGGATGCACCCATTTTTATATGCGTGGAAAAATACCTGAATTACTTTCCTCATGAAAATCCATGTTTGTTGTAGCCCTGGGTTTAATAATTAAACTCTCTTTACTGTTCAGTACTTCAAGTAATATTTAATAGCTCTGGTTGTTAAAACCCATGTCACAAAGTGAAAGGCAGTTAAGGCAGCTGATTAAATGAAAATGACTAGTATGAATTCTTAAAAATGTAAACAAGAAAAAGTGAACATAAACTGAACGTTCACTGGCACTTGAATATGTCCCCAGGCATAAAAGTCGTGTATATGACTTAGGCAATGGTGTCTTATAAAAAATGGCTTTCACACTCCAGTGATCCCAGATCAGTAACCTGTGTACCGTTCCTAAACTTGAAGGCCTTTAGGCTTAAGTTTTTTTCCTGACGAGTCTTTTTTTTGTCTGACTTGAAACGTTCAGTACTGGCTTTTCCAGATGCCAGCTCCCTTCATCTGTTCTACCTCATCCTCCCATTCTTTTTACAGCTGCTGCAATAAAACCAATAGTCACTGGATCCCCAATAAGGAAACACTGATAGGTCATTATGCTATGTTTCTAGGTTCGTGTGCCTGGTGATTCAAAAGACACAGCTAAGCATAAGTTTTTGTATCCTCTGTGTTGCATGTCTGTTTTGGGGTTTTGTTTTGTTTTTTAATGCTGTCAACCATATTTTTTAAGTGAGCCAACATCCTTTTGGGTGATGTGTGCGCTAGTGCAATTGATGACATCTGATTGATTCCACTTCACTGTTACACTTTTAAACCTCCCATTTGCAAGCATCTTGCTATATTTATCGTAAAGAGCCTCTACATTGTGTTTCCTTCTTGTAACATACTCATGAAAAATGCTTTCATTATCCAGGAGTGTCCGTGTGTCAGCCCTGTGTGTGTCTGTGGTGTGTGGTGCACAGACACTCAGAGCAGGAAGTTGTGAAGGAGGCTCATCTGATTGGAAAAGGGCCAAAAAAATGCTGAAGACTTGAAGGAAATGATTCAGTTTCAGGATTTTTCCTTATAAATCTTCATGCTGCTTTGGAAAACTGCCATAGGGAATCAGAGGTGTTGGTTAAAGAATAAGACACCTCAGCTGTACCCTTTTATACACCCTTAAGAGATGCAGGGTGTCTCCCACCATTTATTCTCTTGGAGCCGCAAACCAAGCAGTTTTTCCTCACAAATTCAGGTAGATGACGATTGTCAGGCCTTTTGCTGGCAGTTAAATGCTTAGCAGTTGAATGGCAGTGTCCAGAGCTGAAATGGTTGCACTAGGTCCCTGGGATGTTTTGTTGATGTTTTAAAAGGGCTTAGTACTGCAGTTGTCATGAGCCGCTTTATTTGTGTGACTGTGTTATAATTCTTGATAAGGAAAGTTTTGGTATCGGTTTCTTTTGTGGCATTTTTTGTTAACTAGTTTTTTCGATTTTTAAAGTTCAAATCCTCGCTGGGAAGTATGCAAGTATCAGGATGTCAGAGGGGAGGGTTTGAAAGGCAAATTCTCTGTTTCTCTAGATCTCCAGCACTGCCTAGGTAGAGTCCGCTGTGTCTCTGAGCATCTCTGTGCTTGCTGTAAAATATCACCTGCCTCACACCCTTGTCTCGCAAACATAATATAAAAGGAAGATTATGACACACTCGGATAATAGAAAGGTGGAATAAGTCTGTCCTAGGTAAATTATCAGGACCACGTGTGAAAGAGACTTTGAGACTCCTGAATTCTCCGTAATCGAGCAGGAGGGAAAAAAGTTTATTATAATTATTGTTATCTCTGTGGCTCTCCTTGGCATTTCCCTCTTTTTTTTTGCCTGCCTTTATCAACTTCTGGATGACACCATGCATCTTCACAGGGCGCTTGTCAGGGCACAGCGAGGTCTGGTGCTCGCCGACGGCTGGGGAGCTGGGCAGCAAGCGGGGGCATGCCGTGGCATGTGGGGCAGGGGCTTCACCAGCCAGGGCCTGGCCCGGCTGTGGGCTGCTCGTCTTCCTGTCCTTCCCCAGCCAGCATCTCTGCCTGGGCTGACTGCTTCAGCCAGCGAGATGCGACGGTCCCCACGCAGTCGGTGTGAGGAAAATGGCTTCCTCCGACTTCCAGTCTCCAGCCACCCGGAGACTGGTCCTTGCCGCCCAGGGCGTATGCTGGGGCTGGGTCTGACGCTGGACTATCGCTTGTGACACAGGCTTGCGAGGCATGAATAGGACGCAAGCCTTCCTGCTGGAAAGGTGGCGAAGCAGACACTTTTTTATCAAGTTTTTATCGTCTGTGTTAGTTACGTATTATCAATACTACATTAAATTCTGTAATAGCAAACAAGAAAGTGCTTGGGGAAGAGTGTTTATCATCTTATGTGTTGTATTGTAGCAACTGATTTTGCCTACTGTAATGATAACTAAGAAGGACTTTGTGTCCCATAAAGTTTATGGTTTGATATGAATGTTTGTGTTAGATATTGCACTTCAGAATCATTGAAGAGTGTTTCTGGGAGTTTGTCTAGTTTCTTTTCCAGAACATTCTTGGGTCTTCTGGATGGAGGTTGCCAAGACTTTTCTTTGTAGAGAAATCGCGTTAACTGGAAGCTGTATCCTTAAAAAATCTGATAGTGGCAATGCTTCCCAAAGTGAGGACCCAGGTCCATGTGGGGAAAGTGGCCAGGGGGATGTCAGGAGGAAAGTTTGCTTCTCCACCAGCCCCAGGAACTCACGCGGGGCTCAGCACAAAACTGGACTTCCTTGGCTCCCATGGATGTTGAATTAAATTCTTGACAATTATACCAGCGAAGGGATGCTGTTCATTGCATGCAGCTGAGCAGGATACAGTGAAGCCCGGTGAGGCCATGGAAGAGAAATGCTAGGCCATGTGCTACCATAACCTCAGTCATTTCTTACAAATGGATAAGGTACAAGGCTAGGTGATGACCTGCAGGGTCTGTTTTATGGCTGTCTCATCACTGGTTAGATGGCTTTTGATGATATAACAAAGCAGTATTTTGTATAAATGATAGAGCTACTCAATGAAGTGGTGAAATATTTACTTAGCTGCAAGCTGTGGACTTCCTTGTAAATTATCGGGTCCTTCCTATACAAGATTATTGCTTGTCTTGAACAGTGCAGCAGATAATAGCTTGTAATAACATAATAGGACAGTAAGCAAGTTGTTCTTTGTATCACACAAAGAAAGGCATTTAACCTTGCTTTTGCCGTTACTTTGAGTGACAGGAGCATTGCTACTTCCATGATTATTTTAAATGCTGTCTCAGACAAGAGTACAGCTTGTCTCAGAGAGCTGAACTCCATCTCTGGCATGATATGGCACGTTTTCACAGTGATTTGCTTTGAGAATGAGAGACAACCGTGGATATATTAAACACCTTTTCAAATATATCTGCAGAAGATTGCCATAATTGGGATGAACTTCGGCAGGACAAAGCTTTGCGGCTATGGTTTCCTGAAAATAGTATCACAGCTGTTTTCTTGACACAGAGCTCTTTGTCCATGAAAGACCACAGTCTCCTCATTCTCTATAGCCTATTAAAAAAAAATTGACAATGCTTTTTGCTGTGAATAATGCCACTTGTTGGAGTCAAACTGTTTCACAGAAGCACATCGGTTTTACTGCCAGATACTCAAAGCAGTAAGTTGACACAGAACAGCCCAACCCCAGGTAGGCTCACCGGCAGAGTCAAGGTTTCCTACCAGTCCAGCCTCAGTGGTAACCAGAGCTGCGATATCCTCGGACTTCCTTGCATTTCAGATGTGGGCTTATAAACTAAGGGACAATCAGCTCTGACCTGTCTGTTTGCAGCCTTCCCCCTGTCGCACGTACTCTCGTCACCTGTCACATATTGGCACTTTGGAAGTGTCCAAAGGTCTCTCCGTCACCCTGAGATGCCGTAAAGGAAACAACTGGGGAAGCTCAGGATGCCTTTTAGCAGGAAACTTCTTTCTTGACAACCTTGTTGGCATTACATGTGAAGGGAATGGACTTCAGGGGAACCAGGAGCTGCCGGCTCCGACTTGTGGGGCTGGGCTTTCATGTGTCAGCCTTTGGAAAGTGCTTTTGTGCCTTTCAGGGCAGCTTTGGATGTGGAAAGCATGCTTTCCATCAGGTTCATGTTCAGCAATTGCATCTGTAATGTTCACTTCTCCCTTCTGCACAGTCCTGTCCTTTTCTCCCTTAGCAGCTGCTACTTTGCCTGGAAAGCGCTGATGGACCAATTTACTGACACGTGCTTAATTTTTTAAGCTACTCTGGGGTATAAATCCAATCTGTGACTTTTCTATTTTGCGTTTAAGCATTCACATCTTATTCCAGCCTCTCCACGTGTGCGTTGAGGTAAATAAGCACCAGAAGTGTAGCAAGGTTTCATATTTGTGGAGGAAAAGCAATCAGTATTTGGAGATGTAAATTTACAGGTCAAAGATTATGAATCAATGTCTTTGGGGGGGGAGAGGGGGGAACCCCAAAACTGTACTAGAAAAATTGCTGGCCGATCCACTATGGCAGCTTGTGTATTGTTAGGTGCAATTATCTCGAAACCTAGAGGCCAGGTTTCCGTTATGGGAAGCATTACAGAAATGATATCTCAAACAAATGGTGAATGCGTAATATGTGTTTACATACATAGAAAAAACTATTAATGATTACAGTTTTTAACACAGATGTTGCATATGTTCCACATGTATAATTTATACCAGAAAATTAAGTTTAATTATTTTACTTGATGTAATGAATAAAGAAGCTGGTAATAATGTTTTTTAAAAATCATTAAAAAGAATTAAAACTTAAAGTTGACTTAAAATATAATTTCTAAATAAATAAATATTTATATGGTTGGGATTCACGTTTGTAATCCCTAAGGCAAAAAAAAAAAAGTTTATATACCATTAACGAGCTTACTTTGTGGTGAAAGCAAATGGTGATGGCATGCCTAAACACTGTTGCTTTTCTTCCATGGAAAAAATCTGAATGATAATAATGCGCGTGCTGTCATAATTACTTTACTCAGTTGTTTGCTTTTGCACCAGGTAGGTAACTTCTTTTCAATTAAATACCATCTTGCAATGTAAAGTAACAACAGCATGTGAAGGAGCTGTGGCTCAGAGGATCTTCATCTGTGAGAGCCCGTGTTTCTGAGAGGGTGTATTTGAAATACTAACATGTGACATGGCTTGATGAATTTTTCCATAATATTTGGCATTTCTGAGTTGTCTGACATGGTTCCTAGGTGATGTAATGGTCATCTAGGAACACTGGAGGATATTGAGGTGATCGAGAAACTAGAACAATTTTCCAGCATTAGACTTCCAGTGCTTGGCAGCTCGCTCGCAACCTGTATAAACTTGCAGTGGTGAAAAGCCTCAGTTAATTGAAGTCCTACCCTGCTCAATTATATCACTCAAGGACGTCAGCCAGTTCAGTAAATGAAATAACGCACCTATCCTCCTATGGAAACACAGCTTCCAGTAAGTCAATGGGAATTTGCCTGATGAAACAGTTACAATCAGTCCTGTACTAGAATGATCATGTTTCTTTACAATTAATCGATTTTATTTTCTTTTAAAATACAACTCTGGAAGGTAGAACTATTTCAGGATCATGTAGGTGAACTCATATGAGAGAGCATTAGAAAGCCCATAAACAGAAGAACAAGTGATGAACAAGCATGCGTACATTCACTTGAAGGCTTATTCAAGGCTTATTTGAACCGTGAGACAGAAAAATTCTGGGAGTTATGCACCATTCAGCTGCATGGAAGAAATAAGCAAAACTCTAACCAAGTGTAGAATAGCAGAGAATAACATTTGTTTAAGTATTTCCAGGTGGATCAGACTAGAATGGCTTCTCCTAGGGAAAATCATGCCTCATAAACTTTTCAGTTAATAGAATTGTAGATAAAGTTGATTCAGAATGAATAATTTATTTTGTTTTTTCAGAACTTTTTTCCAGAAAAAAGCCATATGATCAGAACCCAAGGTTTCTTATTAAAAATGAGGCATGCGTATAGCTGGTTACAGAGCAAGGAGAAGGGCATATGATCCTTACGGGAGCCACACTAACTCCAGCGTGGCATTTTCAGATCGAGGGAGCTGATTATGCCTCCCTCTTAGGCAGAAGGTTGATTTTTTTCAGAGCTGTTGTCTGTAAGAGGATGAACTGATTTGATGGCAAATCAGTATTGCTCTTCGAGCCTTTTTCTTAGGTTCACTTGCACTGAAATGGGAGCAAGACTTCAAGGCTGTGCATTTGGACAAACTGTGGATGGTGCTGCACGTAGAAACTTCCCTGTGTTCTTTGAGGTTGTGAAAAGGAGGGTGTTACTCTGCCAGGCATTTCTCCTGAATGATACCGAAGTAATTGAGAGATTAATTGGTAACTTGAGGGTGGGCAACCATGTGTTGTGCTGGGCAGGGGACAAGCGGTGTCCTGTGCTGTGGCCTTTGAAGTCTTGTTCATCTTCTTGCAGCTGAGCTGAGGGGAAGCCCGTGCAGTGAATCCCAGTCTTTCAGATGAGGAATTAGTTTTTCACTGTTTCTTCTGTTCTCGAACTTTGCAGGCTGTATTTTGTGTATGGAGCGCTGAAATTGCTGAATGTTTTCTGAGTAGCATCTCAGGATTTTTGAAGCAACTACTTGGATTTATGTGAAATAGGCGTTTCACAAACCAACAAACAGGTACAGATCTTGTTTCTTAGAGGTGTGTTTCAGATTTCTTAAACTTTGGCAGCGTCTGGCAACACCAGTCAGAGTGATTTCGTGGGGCGTACATTGCTTGAGGTTTCTTGAGCTGTGAAAGTTGAGGAACATTGCTTTTTCTTCGGCACAAATCTGATTACTGCAGAGAGAAGAATAAGCATAGGAGATGTGAACTTTTCATACAGATCTGATGCAATTGCTCATTTAGCATCTGGTGTAACGACTTAATTCCTGTAGCAAAAAGTATTTCGATAGGTAACTTCGTCATGTTGTGGGCACTCAAAGCAGGATGCAAGTTGGCATGGGTCTGAGCATCAAAACAGGACAAAGTAATTCTAACTTGTGGAGGTAACAAAATCTCTTCCTTTTTAAATAGCTCCATGACAAGTTCTTTTGCATAGAGAGCTGTCTGAAGAGCCATGCGTTACTTGAGTTGAGGACAGGTAGCTGTATTCTGAACTTCCACTGGTGTCCTCTTGGGCCCTGTCTGTTTTAAGGTGCTGTCTCTTAAGTGGTACACTGCAACGGACATACGTGGCTCATTCAGAGCTTGAGTGGACGCAGCATATTGCTTGCCCTCTGAACTTGCCTTTTGTCTCATGTAGCATCATTTAATTACTGGTACAACATTCAGCTGGAGACTGATAATTATTGGCATTGCCAGTCTAGTTGCATTAACAACAAGCACTGATTCAGTTACTGGGATTCATAAATTGTGAATCAGTTGGATTCCACCTGTGGCTTTGTGCACTTGGCATCCAGCCACAATTAGTAGGAGTCAGAAAGAGAGCACCTGTCCCATAAGATTAAAAAACCCTAGTAAACATTAATTATATCCTTAGTTTTCTGCGTTCTGTGGGTTTGGAACTGTTAAGCCTGATACAGCTGACTTGCTGCTTTGCCTGCGATTTGTTTGATCACGTTAAATAGCTGAGGCTGCTCTGTGAATGACATTGGCAAGAAGTTGCGGTTTCATCGCTCGGTGGAGCCAAGTGGTGCTAGCACAGTACCAGTAGGTTAGATAAAACACCAGAGGATGTCTAAACAATAGCTCTGCTAAGGCTAATTCTTCAGATAGCCTGATGATAGCTGCCCTTGGTGCGCTGACAGCGCAGGATTGTGCACCAGCTATGTAAGAAACACGAAACATTGATCAAGCCGATAAAATGCGGCTTTGATCATGCTGGCAATATAAAAGACAGAGCGTACTGTCGACGCCTCTGTCGGACAACTGAAGTCTTAGGCATGCCACAATGACAATGTTTGTCAGGATCGGCTTATCTTAAACATCATGTTTTGTGAAAGCAATCATTAGCGCTCTATATGAAGGACAAACAATTAACCTACGAAGTTTCGTGACATCTCAGCAAAGCAACTAATATGCACTTAGCCTAGTTTCATTACAGTTTCATCGCTGGTGCTTTGGTGACTCTACACGTTTTACAGTTTTGAGGTAGAAAGCTTTGTGCTGTAAAATACACAGAATATAATGTGCTTTCTTGATGAAGATTTTGGTACTAGGCACTTCATTTCCTGGGATGATCCCCTACTGCCACTTTATTCTCACTTACTCTTCCATTTCCTTCCTCTTTACAGGGGAAAAAAAAAAGTGACTTTGTGTTATTTTTATACTTCCTTTGTATTTAAAAGAAAAATGCGGTAACCTCTTAGTTATTTCAGTCATGTTTGATTGTGCTGAAGTGCCAGTATCTGTTTTATCAACCCACTCAAGAAAGCGCCCGTTCCCCTTCTGGCTTGCAGACGTGTTGCGCTGTGATTCTGCGTGGCAAATGAGCTCTTTCTGCGCTTCTGAGAAATGCCGAACCTGCGCTGCCTTTACATCAAAAGTCTGCATATGGCAAAGGACGAATTCTGATTTTCTTCATAGGGAAATGTAAGGGCAGGTTGTATATTCTTTCCCTGTACCTCTTATGTGCCCTCTGAAAAATTGCCTCGACTCTAGGAATATCTGTCTGTGATCTCCCCCTTTATGGCTATGCCCTCTCAAACGCTACCAACTGTACCGAACTGTAATGTTGAGACCAGGGAGTTACAAGGAAATTAATTTATTGAAAATCATCACATAGTTCTTACAAAAAGTAAAAAGAAAGATGAAAGCATTTACTGACTACTAATTTCAAATTGTATAAGAAACACCCCTGCAGTGGCAGAATAACATTTCTCCAGGAAGGGTACTTTTTACATCTTATGGAATGGAGTTGTTTTTCATGCTACTGTTGAAGTCCTACTTCAAGTTATATGGGAAATTGGTTTTGTGGGGCATGTTCTTTCTGATTTCACATAAACCAAAGTTTAAAATGTTTTCTTTGCTTTATCTTTGGGGGCGGGGGCGTTATATTAATGTCTCGATGATTGTTTTATTTTGTGTCTCATTAACTGATTGTTTTGCCGAAGAAGAAAAATGCTGTAGTTGAGCATGGTGAAAACATAGCAAAGCAACAAAGAAATGAACTGGAGGCGGGGGCTGAGGGGAGCAGAAGTTTTTAAAGTCTTGCAAAAGGCCTGTTGTTGAAGTTATTCCTTTCAACCTTTCACCTTCAAGGGTGATAAGTGAATAACTTAAAACGCCAATTGATCTGGGTGGGAAGTGGAAAGCCACTATAATCCAATTAATCACAGAGTACTGGATGCCTCTTTGTCAGTGCGAAAGCAACTCCAACACATGCTCAGCTGTTACTCTTTCACAATGAGTAGTACAGTTGTCGCTCCCAGCCTCCTGCCAGCAAAAACATCCGCTGGGTTCATTTTACCACCAAATATTTTTACACTTCTGCAGTAATAAATATAAACTACCCTGGCTGGAACAGACATATGCAGTCCTACCACCACTTGCATTGCACCAGAGGCAGAAGTTGAGCTACACCACTGTCCTGATCAGCACATGTGCTCAGCAGTGGTGATTCCTGCTGTAATGGACAAGTTCCTTCTCTGGTATTGATTTTAGCCCATGAAAATAGGAACGACCAGAGAGGAAAAAAAAAAAAAAAATGAACCCTTTTAATTGTACACCGTTGACAGTCTATACCAACTTCTCCTAGGGGAGCCTGGAAGTATTTTCTTCTAGTTGGCTGCTGTTACAGGCATGTCCGCACACATGCAGAGCTTGGGACGTGGCAGAGGTGCGGGATGTGGTCATGCACAGTGCATTTGCCCCGGCTTAAAGTTCTGCCTTGTTCTGTGACTTACAGGGAAACATGACAGATGTGTATTTTGTTTATGACTGCGTTTTATTCTCTGACATGTAAAAATACGTAACAGTTAATGCAATCAACAGAAGAGAAGCAGCTGGTCATGCCTTCTGTGGAGCACATAGGGATAACCCAATAGGTAGTGCCCAAAATCTTCTGATACCATACCTGCAGTGCCTTCGCACGTAGTTACTACTTCTATGTGTGCCACAGAGCTAACAGCTGAGAAAGCACAGCTGACTAGAGAAGGGTTACACGACTGGTGAGATGCTTGTTGTTCTGTGCCTTGGCCTGATGCTCCGATGTCTTGACGTAGGCAGGAACATTGTTCAGCTGGAAGGTTGGTACAGCGGCAAGTTCTTGTTTGGGAGGACCTGCCTTTAAGGCTTCATGTGAACTCTCTTTAAGAACATGCCAAGCATTTAAGTACTGAAAATATCCTTGTTTTCAACACTGCAGAAGGCTTACACAGCTGAACTCTCCAATATTTATGTTTGACGTCAATGGGAACGTTGCCTGAATGTGGGATTAGAACCACCGTGCTGTTTTCTGCTCTGAGCGTTAGTGAGAAGTTGGGTACACACCCAATGAACCTCTGTGGTCTCACGCAGGCCTGATGCCATGGCTGCAGTATTGCCATTACGGCAGCATTTGGTAAACTCTGCTGCAAAACAAAGTGTTTCCCGTGTGTTCTCTTGACAGTGCCATTTTTTAGGTAAAGGCCATTTCTGCTGACATGGGGCAAGTGCATGACTGTTGGGACAGCATCACAGATTGCGTTTCTGTTTACGGTTGGTGATGCTGGTGTCTTATTTCTTGATTGTATTACTGTGGCACCCCATCAAGGGTCAGGGCTCTTGAGAGCTGTATGTTGTAAAAACACAGGTTTGTGTGGCCGAGAGGAAGAAACCATGCTAAAACCGAACAGAGCTGTTAACACTCTAGGCTGAATTAACTAGTTGATAGGCTTACTTTTTAAGACAAACAGAACAGAAATGTCTGAGGGATTGATGAGGAGAGAGGAGCTGAGTGGAAGAGGAAGGATGCTGAGGCCAAGGTGAGCATCCACAGGTAAGTCCAGATAAACACCTGAAGAGTGAATGAAACCTGCTTTTATTACCAGTCTTCTGGTGCTCTGAGAATTGCTGACCCACTCTGCCGTTGATGATTCCATCACTGTAATCTTGGGTAGTACTGAAAAGAGAATGTACCAATTACCAAAGTAACATTTCATAGGAACTTGTGTGTTCCTTCTGAATGTGTTGGTATGGTCATTAGGTCATTTTCTCTTAATTTCCTAGCTTGTAAAAGCACTGAGTTCCCTCTCCAGTATTTTGTGTCTAATAATGACAGGCTGGGTAGAAGGATTAGGAACATTAATCCAGGCTGCAGTCTCTTCTCATAATCTGTAAAATGAGACATTAATAACCTGTCTCTGCCTCAGGTGAGTTTTTACCAGGGTGGTTTTGACAATAAAGAAATTAAGGAATGAGAAGTTCCCAGCTTCTCTGATGAAGGGATAAACAACGGTGTCTATGACAGCTCAATTCCAGACAACTGCTGGGAGTTCAAGGACGTAGGAAATTCAGGTGCAGGATTTTTTTTCCTTTGTTGTTTGAGTGATTGATGGATAAAAGCGTGGGCATCTTCTTATTTTGTGCAATTAGAAGACATACTGGACCAAATCAGAAATAAAAATAGGTTCTTGATGTCTGCTTCAGTCCTGTCACCAAAGGATAGCTGGGTTCATCCATTAGTTTCTAACAGGAGATCCCAGTTTTCTACTGCTCTCGTGGCCAGTTGATGAATGCGGTTTTTTTCTCAGGTGGTATGATTTGAAAGCACTGCACTTAAGCCAGTGGATTTCTTATCCGCTTATAGCTATTTCAGTTTAATAGGTGTTAATGTGTTAACTGCTTTTATCTGTGAAATGGGGTAAGCTATATTTATCTTTTCAGTTGTGTCTTAGAGATTTTAAAAACATTTGTGTACAAGAGGTCTTTTCAATACAGCACCATGTACTACAAGCAATAGGGAATAACTCTTCCCTGCTCAGTCGAGAGGAAGTCTGTTGTCTTCAATGGTGTGACAGTAATGCACGTGCAGATTGGCGTAATGAGATCAGAGTAAGCTACTCTGTAGTTTTGGTTTACTTGAAAGCAGTACCTTTTACTTCTGTAACATAACTCGTAGGACTTTCCACTTTGGAAAAAAAAACCCAAAATATTCTCCTTTCTGTTTAACCCTGACTACTATAATTGCAGCTTAATCCAGCGCTCCGATTAGCATGATTATATTTCTCCAGTGCAGATGTTATAGAAATTTGCATTTTGTTGACATCAATATTTAATTTTATTTTCTTAAAGCTCCATTTAATTTTGCTAAAGAATTATATAAACAAGAACACGTGTGTAACTACGTTTTGTTCCTCCCCGCAACCTCTTGGAATTCAGTCCTTTACTTCTGGGTGGTCACTATGCTTAGTGGGTGTTTTTATACAGTGGGGCATATAGTGGGAACTGTCTTACATAAATGAGAATACAATGGAATCCTGTTTACAATTAAGTTGAACTATCTTACTGAAGTCGTCCATCTCTTCCTGTGGTCAGCACAAGAAAATTGGTCTGTTGTTACAGTGACAACTTGGGATATGTTTCAAAACAGCAAAAAAAATTCACTTTGAGGAAGGGGCAAACTTTCATCTTGTGAGGGCTGAGGGCTCCAAGTTTGAGCACAGATGGCAAATATGATGTATTAAATCCTTTAATACTGAAAGGAAATCCATAGAAAGCTGCATTATGCCTTTTCTTATCACTCCCTACCCATCTTAATTTCTGTCAAGATAAGCAGAGCTGAACTTTGTTTCGGGGTAAAACAGCCAAGGCTGTTCCTTGTGCTGTCAATGTTACTGCCCTAAAAGATGCTGCTGCAGCATCCCTCTGTGCTTGCTCCATCTCAAGCCTCCCTGTGAACGGAGAGATGCTGCAGTACAAATTTTCCTGCGAAGTAAACTGCTGCATTCAAAAAAGATAGAAGTTGTGGGACAGATAACTGCTGCTCCTTCAGAGGTGGTTCTTAGAAGAGTCTTGGCCATTTTAAGAGGGAATCTGCTATGACAGTGGCCCCAAACTCAGACACTGGTTTGGGTCAGTGCCATGGGAATGGTTCTAATAAAAGCCCAACCTGCCTAAATATTGGTGCTTGAAGTTTGCCAAACCACATTGCATAATGGTATTTACTGTTTGGGTTTGAAATAGCACAAGTGTTGATGAGTCCTTCCAGATCCACTCTTGCTAACCTCCCTCCCTGAGTGCCATAGCGTGAACCCCCCTTGTCCCCATTTTGGTTTAGGTGTTCTGAATCTCAGAGCTGGAAGTGGTGACATCAAATCTATTTTTTGAGGTGCTACTCTGCTTTGAGATAGGCTTGATCCTGGTAACGTACTGGGATAGAGGAATGGCTGTGGGGGCTATCGGCGTTGCATACTTCTGGGTTTGAGAGATGGAGATCAATTTGGTCTTACGCCTGGTTTGTAGCATGCTGCATACCTAATAAGTTGTGATTATCTCATTTCAGGGCACGATTTTAGTTCATTTCTTTCATGTCTTTGAAGGTTAAGGCTTTAACTAATAGCAGATATTAACCAACTCTTAATTTTATACTACTACTTCTTTATCTCTACTGCTGCCGTAGACTGAATGACACAATGTTTGTGAGGAAAGAAGACTGGACTGCAGCTGCCATAACGCTCCATCCTGAATGAGTTCAGGCTGGGGAAGTTGAGGAAACAATGGGTTAGGATTAAACCCCTGCCCTTGACAGAGGATGTGCATTACCACTTTTGATGTGTCTTCACGATCTGAGCTCTCGCTCAGCAGCAAGTTACTTATGAAAGGGATCTGCTGAAGCACTTATCTCCATCTGCTCTCGTTGGGAGGATTGAAAATTCTTTTCTTTTGATGTGATCTTTCAGCAGTTATTCATTCATCTCCTCCAAAGTATATGACTGTAATGTCCTGTGCATATAGAGTACGTGCACAATATTTAACTGGAAGCCATATAGTTAGGCATTTAGAAACATAAATTATTGTGGAGCATAGCTACTCGTATGTTAAACAACAACCCTCTCACCAATAAAAGAAAGTATATCACAGTTCCCCGTGGCAGATGCTCCTGCCAAGCCGCTGTGCTATGAGCTGTAGTTATGGCATCTCAGAGGTTGGCACAAACACTAACTTAAACCTATAGACTTGTTAACTTTTCTTAGGAGGATTAATCAAAAGACATAGAATAAATACCATATCTACTTGAAAAAGTTTAAAAGCAAAGTTTTGCGCTGCTTGTGTGCAGCCTATGTTTGAATTGGAAATGGACAGAAAAGACAAACGAATGCAGGGAAGGGATGGACCGGTGTAAGGCACAGCACCAAGATCGGTACAGTTGTCTCATTATACACTTTGGTAACACTTCTGTGGCTTTCATGTCATTCAGGAGTTCTAGCATTGAGTTGTGTATCCTGTGTTCATGGCTGCTATGAGGTGCCACTCTGTAGAAAAATTACTTATTCGCTAATTAAAAAAAAAAGTGGGAAGCCGATTATATTCAGTAAGTGAAAGTGGGAAGGTGTTTCTGGAGAAAAATGTCGTACCTTCATGGGAAAATGGTGGTTTATTAAAAATAGAAGTGAGATTCAGTTCTAGACTGGTAGTTTTTGTAACTTTGTAGAACGTAAAGGATAGGTTTGGTAATGGGTGATTTTGTGAATAAACAGATAATTCCTTGAAAGGCAAAACTGCCCTAATGTAGAAGGATGTCCATCTCAAGACTTAATTGAAATCCTGCATATGGCAATAAAGTTAGAGGTCTTGCTTCTAGACCAGCTGCGTGGACCTATTTCTGCTTAACTCATGTCAACTTCATTCAGGACGATTTGCTGTGGTGTAGGCATGACTTTTTACTTCTGCTTTACCTCCTCGAATATGCACAATGTGGATGTGGAGGAAAAAGGAGAGTTTTTATGAAAAAAGGGGAGCAGTTTTGGTCTTTTTTTTTTTTTTTTTTTTTGAGTCAAGAAGGGACAAGACAACTGTGTAATCTCCATTGCCCTCTTCTGTAACAGAAGGGAGTAATGTCCTGTGGGATTTCCTTTTTGAAGTCTGGTACCTGTGCTTATGCGCTTGTTTCCAGTGGGAGGCGGGGAAACCAACCCTGTGTCTAGAAGCGAGTTTAATGCCTTTTAAAACAATCCCTTTCGTAGCAATAACAGGTATGGTTCTTTCCTCCTTCTTAAGAACAGAATCACCTGCTCAGGGTGTGTAAGGTGATTTTCCATTGCCTTTGGTAAGCTGATTTGCACTAGCTAAGGTTTGACCTATGTGTTTTTTTTTTAAAAAAAGAATAGAAGACTTCTGCTTATTCATCCCTTCTTTATGCTTATGATGAATAACAATGAATTAAACTTGTGAAGTTCATTCCTGGTGATACTGTAGTACAACTGAAAGGTGGTATTGTCTGACATACCGAAAGTGGTCCGTTCTGGGAGAGAACAAGCAAACAGACGAACAAAACTCCACCCTGAAACATCAAATCCAGCTTCTGTTTCTTCTGTATGGATGGAAAACTAAGTGTCATTCACACACTGATACTTTTATTTTGTAGCTCGTAAGTTTAGTTTGCTTTGTGATTTTTGGAGGCAGGCTACCCACTAACCAGCCATTTTACAGCATGTTTGATTTTCTTGAGTGTTAGGAGTCTGGTTTTTGTAACAAACCTGGAATACTGACCTATTTGAAAAGTACATGAGATCTAGTAATTGTGAACAGAGAATGTTTGAGCCGGATCATTTTTGTGTTGCCAGTAAAGCGGGCGGCCAAGAACATATTGCTCAAGCCATCTTTTTCCTATCCTGTTTCCATGCAGCCAGATAAGATGTATTCCTTCCATAAAGAGCATCCTGCTTTCCGCTGTTTCCATTCTTGCCGTCCACTCCTTTCAAGCATACTTGCCAGTCTGCAAGCCCAACAAGGACCTCCATTTTATCCCTGGTCTATGATATTCCTTAGTCTCTCAGTATCAGGGGATTTTGAAAACAGGTCTAAACCAAGTATTTATTTAGACTGTTCTCTTGAAAACTCGACTCTCAGCGTGATCATCAGGACAAGAGCATGTTAGTGAGCTGTGAGTTTTTCTGTTTTCTGCAGGAAATCACTGCTCATGTCTCTCTCTTTCAGGACATTTCAAAGCAGCTGCTGCCCATGGTATCTCCACCAGGATGGACTTAAGTTTAAAAGTTATCCTGTACGTTTTCACATAACTCAATGAAAAAGGTTACCATCAGGTCTTCTGACTTCTAGAAACGGCTCTCTGGTCTCAGAGAACACATTTCCCATGAAAATTTATCTGTATACGTACAGGCTGGAGAGTGAACAAACAGTTCCTGTAAGGTTAAGTAGCTGCACTCCATTCAGGTTAAGACAACTTCTGAAATCAGTGTGAAGCTTGTAAGCAAGTTGTTCTGGATCAGGACTGTGAAAAGCTCTGCTCAGCTGGCCAGTGTGGAAAGACTCTGCCTTGTTTCCCTTTTCCTCCAGCTACTTAAGGCTTTGGCACTGCATTCTGCGAGAGAGATTTTTGACTTGTCCATAAGCAGGGGTAGAAGCAATGGTGAATTCTAGCGTCTGCTCCTAATAATTGAGCATACTTGTTTGAGTAACTTATTTATAAATAAATGTAGGAGCGTGAGAGGAGGTTTGAATGTGCAGTTTTATTATTGGAATACACCAAAGTATTCCAGTGAGTGAGTTGACTGGGAGTGTACGAACACACTGACTCAACAGAATAAATACTACAGTTTATGCCATTTGAGCACGTTGGCACTCTATTAAAGAATTTGTGTCTTGTACACGTAGATGATGGTTCTGGCTGGGGATGCTTTTCTTTATTTTTTAATGTTGCAGGCAAAACCATTTCTGCCAGCCCCAAGTTACTTTTGCCAACCATAATACTCCATGACAATATATTAGAAATTCAAACTAACAAGAAGCGCTGCAGCATACCTGGAGCTGTGGCCTGAGCATTTCCAAAATCATACTGGAGGTTAGTTCTTTTGAACGAGAAGGGTGTGTTCAACTTGTAGAGTTAATGTAAGCAAAAGACTGCCATAGAGCGTACTTCTATAACTCATCAGGTATTGCTTGGCTTGGGTTTTTATAAGGAAATCCTCTGATGTGTGTATATGTAGGAGCTGGTAAAGATGTCTCAATAGCTGGTCCACAGGAAGGTAAGGAACCCGCTGCTGATGTTTTGGAGGGAGCGATTTTTATTCCTGTTCTTGGGACTAGCGGAGAAAAGGTGTTGTCCCAGCTTCTGGAGTGTGGTTTTTACCCGGTAGTCATCGTGTCAAAGAATTCCCACCGCAGTACCTTGGCAGGCACTGGTGCAGCGGTGGTAAGGGCAGGTATCTTGGAGAGGAGAGAGAAACAATTCCTTTTTTTGTCTTTCTGCTCTGACAACGTGTTGCTCTCCCGTGCGGCCACAGAAGCTGAGCTGTGCTAGTGCTTCTCGGCTGGACAGAGGTGATGTTGAGGGAGTTACCTTCTGTGAGTTGACCAGCTGCTTCCTGCGTGGTATGAGCATCCCTTTTCCATGGTATTTGCTGAGCTGCCTGCTAGCTCTGATGTGCTCTGCTGGGCCTGTCTCCTCATCGGGGAGCAGAGTGGAGAAGGCTTGGATGAGCACGGGGTTAGGAAAGCGGGGGAGAGAAGTATGAGATCCTCAGATTTGGAAGGACACTGAGTTACATGAACGAGAAGAAGTAGTTCAGGGTAAACAGATGCTGTTTTTCAAGGAACGAAAGGTTGCAAAATAGATAAAATGGTGGAGAAAAAAGCTCCAGGAAAAAATAAGAAAATGTTGTGGAAGCAAAGGGATAATGGTGAGTCAGAGGCAGATGCGAAAGGGGAAAAAAGGGATTAAGAAACAAATGAATAGGCAAGAAAAGATCCAACTTGTGGGGTTAGCAGTTTTGGTTTAGTTTTTATCTCAAATGTTTTCCTTGCTTCAGATGCTATCAGCACTTCTTGCAGAAAGAGAATACCTCCCGAGTGCCTGTAAGCTTTTGTCTGCTTTCAAACCAGACCTTGAAAGAGATCTGCATAATTAAAGCCTTCTGGTGTGCTACACAGCACTGTGACTTCTGCGCCAAAGAGCTCTGTCCGTACAATCTGCCTTTTCCCATCTTTGCGCTTCTCTTAAAAGTCAGAGATTTGCATTCATCTGCATTTAGGCTGATGCCAAGTGAGTTACCGACGGCTAACTTGCTCCTCTCCCCCCTGCAAGGCACACGTGCTATTTATGTTGCAGCGGTAGAGACCTAGTCGGTCACCGTGTCCGTCAGAGAGGTGGGTGGGTGCAGAAGGGGACAGCGGAGAGTGGATGGATCTTCTCTCTGCCCCCGCTTGTGGTGCAACAAATGAGTTGGCAGGGAAACTGAAATGGTGAGGTGTAGCTGCTACAGATGACGTGTGATTTGCCTCCCCTTTAACAAGCAGAAATGGCAGCCATCAGGGAAGCCACTACCCTAGCAGCCTCTGTTGCCTCCCTGTTTTGAGCTTCCCAGCTTCCATTTTCTGCTCTTGCTCTGGGCAGATGAGAGCTGGCGAGGTGTTCTGCTGCATGCATGATTAGCAATGCTCATTGCAGACTTCACTATGTTTTCCTGGCCTCCCAGACTTGGAAAATGCTCAGAGATAGGCATGGGGCATGATTGCCATCATTTGCATAACCCCCCTTTTTATTTCATGCATCTGTGGAATTTACTGAACCTAAGACATCTCTGCTGTAGCTACAGTAAAGTTGCTGGAATGATAACAAGGGTGAATCTGGCCCTGTAAATGGCATGTGAAGCTCATCGTAACCACTCTTGCCTTTCCAGCATTCGCTTCCTGGAACCCGACTGGAATCCTTGTAATAGCCCAAGCGTGAAGATCCGATTTCATGCTCAGTAACTGCAAATTCGCAAGTCATTTAAATCCTAAGCATCTTTGAAAACAACAGCTGATCCTGGTGTGACAGGGCTCTCCCAACCCTAAGGAGGACCCATGCCTGCTCCTCTGGATGCCTGTTCTGTACGGTGCACCCGTGTCCAGCGTTCTGCTGAGTCACCCTCAAGTCGTGAAGCCAAAGGCCTGGCCATGATGCATACATACAGTGAGGTGGGGGACATCTGTTTGAGCTTTTCGTAGTGAAATCCACATGTTAAATTAATTGGGTTTCATTCTTATTCAAGTAAATTTCTCTTTACATTAAGTGGAACTTGATTAAAACTTTAGTACTCAATCCTTAATTATTTTGCAAACTAATCTGTAGCAGGAATATTGACACATATATTTGTACAACAGCTGCAAATTACTGAGGTTAATGAACGTGTTTTAGAGGCAGGAAAAAAAAGCCAGGTTCGGTCCAGTGAAAAATGTGGACCAGGGTGTAGATTCCGTTCACCCTGAAAACAGGATAGGAAATGTCTGACTAGATCCTGCAGCATTCACTGCTCTATTCCTCTAATCCAGGGCATCCTGGCTGTGTTGCAGGTGCTCTGTTTCCCCAGGGGTCACAGCCTTCATACTGCCAGTCGTAGGGATGGGCTACTGAATGATGCGAATCCTTTTTTTTTTTTTCTTTTTTTTTTTTTTTTTTCCATGCTCTGCTCATTTGCTGTATTCACCTGTGGAATGAGTCCTGAGGTCTTAGCTTGGAGCAGGTGCTGGTTTCTCAATAGTGTTCCCAGAAAGGGTTAAAATCCATTGAATGCTTTAGACTTTGTGTGTGGTTCCATTTCCATAGACATAAAATACCTGTAGCTTTAGGGCTATGCTAGTAAAAGCCCAAGATAAATTCTTACCTTCCTCATTCAGAGACCCCAGGAATTTCCCCTTACAGTGATGTCCAAGAGCTCCAGGGCTGATCCTGGGAAAGGGTGCCTTCTGCCTTCTTCCCTCCCTCCCCGCAGGACAGCTGAGCGCCAGGGATGCAAACACCACGGTGGATCCCCACCAAATACCGCTCTGGTTTCCCTCGCTGGTGTGGGGCCACCTGGCCAACTTGGCTGGGATTTTGCATAGGACTAATTGAGGGAGCTGAAGAAAAACACGTTAAATCTTCGAGCTGTCTAGTAAAACAGCAGGTAATTACTAAGTGGATGTTTCTGTTAGTACGGCTGCGCTGTGAGGCCCTCCCCTCTGTTTATCATACCTTTCAGGAGCAGGAGAAGTATAAATCCAGCGCACTTATTGTTTGACAGTCCACTCTGTTGTTTTGGGTTAATACTGAATGGGAGACAAGCACCATTTTTTCTCTCCTTGTTGATACCAGTGAGCAAGTATTTCTTGTCGTCTTCTCACCCCCAAAAGAAAGCTTCTAGTTGAAAAGAAAAATACGTGAGCAGTAATAGAAAGGTAGCATAATTATCAGGCTACAGACAGAACACAGACTCATTTGGTATGGGGCTCCAGTTAAAAATCTTTATTATAAAAATTGTGTCATTTCTTGCTGTTTCTGGTTCTTACGGATAAATGGTTGAATTAAGCCAGTTCATAGGAAAGCTGTGGAGGTATGTTTTGCCATTTTGAGTATTCTGTAGTTATGTATATATCTATTTTTTAAGAGTAAAAACAAGAAAGTGACAAGCCACAGTTAGCTGTCCGAACACATTCCATGTGGAATTCAAATATCAGAAATGCCCAGTGTGTCCACCAGTACGTGATGGTAAACAGATCCTATTCCAACAAAAAGGCATGAGTCATAGAATTGGTTGGGAACTTTAAAGTGGTCTTTCAGGTTGGTAACGAACAGCATTGACTGTTTTGGTACCTATCTGCTGCGGCCAAGCGAGCGTGGACTAGGCATGGTCCTTGTCACCTGTGCCGTTTTCAGTGATCTGGACAGCATTGTGTCAGTGTACACCAACTGTGGGGATGGGCTCATGTGTCTGAGGGTGGTGGGCGAGTGACACGCACGCGGCGATACAGGTGATTAACAAGTAGATGTGAGTAACAGGAATAGGCATGTATTTTATTCTGAAGATAGCAGTTTGTACTTTGCACACTTTGTGAGTCTGATGGCTCTGCACTGTTGCACACTAGACAGATCTTTACTAGACTGAATACGTCCTGTCAATTCATATTGCTTTTGGACTTCCAGAATTACCCTATGTGAATGATAACTTTGAGAAGAGGTGCAGAAGTGACTCAGCTGGTAAAAAGTGGTGCGTTGCCTTTGAGGCAGCTTTATTCATGCTTTCTGCCATTTCTGTGTAAGCAGCAGCAGTGTCGAAGTGATCAGTGGCGACTCAGGCTCAATGATTTGATTGTGTTTGCCTGCAACTTCATGCACAAGAAATAAGCACAGTAGTTTTGAACTGGAAAGCCTTCTGGCAGCAGTGAGGAAAATGCCTGTGGCTGCAGGGGTCTGTGGTCTCCCTCATGCCTCAGCGGCTCATAATGTCACAGCCTTGAGCTTCTACAAACCGTCCAAGCGATGAGACAGAACATCAGAGAAGTATAAGGGTTCCTCTGTAAGGAAGCTGCTATTCCTGGCATGTATCTGCTATGAAAAAGGAGAGTTGAGTTGTATCTTATGAGATAAGCCTGGGCGTGTTTTAGACAGGTTTGGGATGTGGGGGTCTATTTACGAGGGTTTTGGGACATTTTGCCACAAGACCACCTCTCGAGATATACAACATAGATACTTAGGCTTTCGTTACAAAGAAAAAAAAAAAAAATCCAAACCCCCCAAAAACCCGAAGCTCACCAAAGAAGAGTTAAGGTCCCCAAATTCCCCCTGAAGTGACAGGCTGTCTGCCTTTTGTAATCATCTGAAAATTCCCTATCTTTCTACTAAAATACTCTATTATATTGATTTTGTACGTTCAAAGAACGTTTACTAGAGCAAGACGTAAAGGTTCATGAGTCTCCTTACTGTGGAGGACTTGTGATTTACTTTTCAAGTCACCGAACTCAAAACTGTATCAGATTTCTAAATAAAAGTATTGAGGATATGGAATACTATTGACAGAAAGAAATGAGTAAGCATGTGATGAATCCCAATAAAGATCAAAGCTCCGTCTACTTTACAACATAGTCTTGATAAATAGGACTGCGTTTTTTCAAGGGGGTAGGAAAGGTATTAGGAATCTTGGCTTAGGAGGAATTCATGCTTGCTCTCAAGAAAAAAGCGGTGGTGTATAACAAGCTTTTACTTGCTGCATTACTGATTTTCTGTTTTGCCTAGTGAAAGAGTAAGAATAGTTCAGAGGAGCTGAACTGTGAATGTAAGGGATTTTTTTATGAAAAATAAACTGAAGAAATGGAGGAGAAAATTGTCTCATTAAATATGAAGGAAAATTATTGGAGGGCAGTTTGTCAGCATAACAAATATAATCCTAGAACTGGCAAGATGGGGGAGTTGTACAATGTACAGTGCTGATGTGTTATGTAGGATCAGGCTGAGGTTCAAAGGGGCTCTGGACTGCTTTAAGATGTTTATATAGCCTGTTTGGGATAGATTCTTGTGTATATTTTCAAGGCTACTCATGGTTTCAGACAACTTGTTTAAATTAGCTAGGAAAAAAAGAAATTAAGCAATGCAAGTCCCTTGGTGCTGGTTTTCTCAAGTTGTAGATGGATGTTCGCTGCCCACTTCTTTTTCTTTCTGCATTTAGCTTCTTGCCCAGCTAGAACAGCTAGGAGGTGATATTCAGGGAATTAAATTCTTTATTATTGGGCATTCCCAGTTTTATCTGAGTGGTAAAATAGAGGCTTGTGGGAGACAGAGGGGACTCAGTAACTTCCTGTGGCATTATTTTCCCTGTCTTTGTCCAGCCAGCTCTTGAATATATGTAAACTTCTGCTGTCTACGTGTGGTGATAGGGAGTGTGCTGTGGTTCAAGTCCAGCCAGCAACAAAGCACCATGAAGCTGCTCGCTCACTCCTCCCCCCCAGTGGGATGGGGAGGAGAAAATGTAAAGAAAAGCTCGCCGGTTGAGACAAGGACAGGGAGAGATCACTCACCAGTTATGGTCACGGGCAAAAAAAACAGACTCAACTTGGGGAAGAAACAAAATCAATTTAATTTACTACCAATCAAATCAAAACAAGGATAATGAAAAGTAGAACCGAATTCATAACACCTTCCCCCGCCCATCCCTCCTTCCCGGCTCAACTCTACTCCCGGATTTCTCCACCTCCTCCTGCTCAGCGGCACAGGGGGATGGGGAATGGGGGTCGGCGTCAGTTCCTCACACCTTGTCTCTGCCACTCCTTCCTCCTCAGGGGGAGGAGGACTCCGCACTCGGCCCCTGCTCTGCCGTGGGCGGGACGCCCATGGGAGACACTTCTCCATAAACTTCTCCATTGTGGGTCCTTTCTGCAGGCCACAGTCCTTCAGTCGCAGGCTGCTCCAGCGCGGGCTTCCCCATGGAGTCCCGGCCATCTTGGGGGGCATCCGACTGCTCCGGCGTGGGCTCCTCTCTCCCCGGGCTGCAGGTGGGCATCTGCTCCCCCGCTCCCCTCCATGGGCTGGGGGGCACAGCCTGCCACCTCACCGTTGGCTGCGGGGGCATCCCCTCCTCCTTCACCAACCTTGGTGTCTGCAGAGGAGTTTCTCTCACACTGCAATCTCCGCCCCACCCCCCGACGCCGCAGG